>NW_026453914.1:0-22853 GCF_943734635.1 Anopheles cruzii
ATAGGGTCAACGAAGCCAAAATTTAACGTAGCTAGCTGTTAGAGCATCGGCACCATGAACACCATGCAAAATTTCAGCGCTTTAACTTGAATTTTCGCCTTTATCGGACAAAAATTGTAAAATATACCCATTTTTTTCTTTGGTGACTTCTATTGTTTACACCCTATAACTCACAGACGAATAGAACAAACAATAAACAGTGTAAGCATCTTTTTAAATGTGAAGTATTAGCTTTAAAACAAGCCTAAATTTAAAACTGTACGATCGATACTTCACGAGATATCGATCACTAAAGTAATCTACCGAGAAAATAATGGATTACTTTTTCCCCAGCCTGATATATTGCAGCTGGCAATACAGACCAGTAAATTATTATTGCTGATATTTTAAGGCCTGTCCAGACACTACGATTTGTCTGTGCGATTTGTCGTTGCAATCTGTGAAGCGTCCACATGCTACGATTTCATAACGATTTAACATCGATTTCATAACATCAACATGTCAAACCGCCATTAACACACGCACACATGTCTAATGTCTATCCTCCATCAACACGCACACATTTATGGAAATTGACAGATATTAATGCTCTTTTGCTCAAATTTTCTAGATCTGCGTCGATGGTCGACAACGAACAAAATTGTTGCAATTTTGCTGATTTGAGCAGACACTAACGATTTGTCTGCGCAGACAAATTGTCGCTCCTCTTTGGCTGGTCTCACCATCAACGCCAACAATGCGCAATCGTAGCGGAGAAAGTAGCGGAGAAAGTCGAGTGTTTTCAATATCTTGGATGTTTGGCGGGACGCAAGATCTGGCGATCAAATCAGATCGGCTGCCGTACTAAAATTCACATTCCAACGTGACATCTGCACTGTTATTGAGAAATTAGGGCAGTCGACCAAAATCAGACCCCAATGGCCCCAATTCAAGGCGAAAGCTGTGAATCAACTACAGTGATTCCAGTTGACATCTTTCACTTAGGCACTGATAAATCGATGCAGCGCAGACGGATGGTTCTGAAGATCCCCAACTTACGAGTCTTATGAGGGACCGTTTACATGTCGAAAATAATGAGACGTAGACTTATTTAAAGTTTATAGTCAGACATCGAGAGCAAGTCGTTGTTATGACTGAATGTAATTGTAAGTCATGCGTTCTTCTGGAGCGTTGGACGAGTTTTAGGCAACTTCTTTGTAATTTTACTCGGTACTTCGTGCTGACCTTACACGGTCCCGAGTTTGGTTGGGGTCGCCTCATGATAGCAGGTCGTCCTTTACATTGCTGAATAGAATTCGTGGCTTACGCAGGCCTTGGTGTCTGCAGATCTACGGACGACGATTAACCATCCACCCATTCCCCATTAACCATCCACCAAATCCATTTTATGGCGAATCGGATATTGAGCACAAAGTTAAATTAATTCCTTGTTAGAAAATTACGTCCTCGAAAAGAGGTCACTATAAACATAAACTATTGGACGAATTCACCACAACCAACCTTATTGTTAACTTAACTTTCTTATTGACGAGCCCAACCGTCCACAACCGAAACAGAGGACTTAATGCCTAGAGCTTGGTGTTTGCTGAATGTTTTGCTGCGTTGCCATCGTTTTTCATCGTACGGAACTTCAAATGGCAATTGCACTGCTGCACACACCACACAGGACACAGCCACGGCGCGTGTGTCTCCTCGAAACGCACGTAAAATGCATAAATTTATGACACATTAATGTACGACCCGGCCCGGCACACGAGTGCTTTTGGGATTCCGAACCAGGATGCAAGAAAACTTCTTTGTGCGCTCTGAAAGCTTTTGCTCGGCAATCGCCCCTCGAAGCCCCAAAGCAAAGGAGCGCGTTTCGGTTAGAGAGCAACATTCCAGCCTAACGGTTCCAGGAGGTTCGAAAATGGATGCCATCAGAGAGCCAGGGCCAGGAGCAAGAAGCCCCGCTTTCTTTGGATCACTCAATTGCACGCCGTGCGACAGAAGGTCGCAAGGAAGTCGGCAATCCTTTGCCGACCGACGGCCCGGGTTAGTGCACAGAAGAATGTTCAATGTTATTTTGACTTTCCGGCCAACAATTTTGCCGAGGCGGAGCGAATAGTTTTCTTGCGATTCCCGGCGGCGCTGCACTGAATTATTAATTCATACCCCGCCCCAGAACGGACCGGTGGTGGGCAGCGATCCGTGCTCTCCGATCCTTCGCAGGGCCGGGCCGGGCCGAGAATCCGGATCATTAGTCATGACACATTAAACCGAAAAGGATAAGAAATGAGTTTCTTTCGCCGACCGCCACAGGCCGTCGACAGGCGAAGGAACTTTTCCAGCGCTTGAGGAACCCATCGCTTGTGTGTTGGTGTGGGCCATCGTCCTCGTCGTCGTCGTCGTCGTCGAGCCTGACAAATTGAGCGCCCTAGCGCCCTAGTCCAAGAAGTCGAAGACGATCGCTCCGCTGCCAATGATTGCTCTAATTTCTTATCTGAAATTCCCAAAACGCCTCTTTAGGTGCTGGGTGGGTCGGTGGAGCCCTTTCTGCCTAAAAAGGGGTTAAGTGTTGGGGTCCCCAAAACAGTCGACGGTGTTGAGCGCGTTTCGATGGAAACTAATTGAATCGTTTTTCTCGGATCGCACGTACCTGGCGGCGGCTCGACAAGATGCTAATGGATTTAAGCTTCTTGCCCAATTCTCGCCGCCATTTTCGCCGACCGGAAGAAGGTGAGACCACCCCAGACACTGCCGTACGCGACGTTCCTTTCCGGAACGCACTCATTTCCCAATACTATCTTCAACCCGGAACCGGGCCGTCTCGGATGGGATGATAATTTTTCTCGCGCGCCCGCGTTTCGCCTCTTGCAATTAATTTCGCAGCCCAAGAATAGCTCCCGGAGCTAGTGGGGCAAAAAGTCCACACTCGGGTGTCCTCGGGTGGGTTGGTTATGAATAAATCATCGCGAAAACACTCACGCCACGGCACAGCATCTTCAAGCAAGGGTTCCCGCCTCGGAAGAGCGGACCTCACTCATAGCCAATCCAGAAAATCGCCCAATCCATAAAGGATTTGAAGGATGGATGGTCCCAGCCCTAGCTCGAGTCGGCTTTCGCCGAGCGTGTCGATTCGGAGAGGGAAAATTCTTAATTTGGACAGACGTCAGTTCAGCCACACAGAGAGAGGATATCATGATGGGTACGTCGGAAGGACCTCTCCAAGCGGTGTCTAGTGATGGTGCAGCTCGAGAGGAGTTTCGAGAGGGGAATCGTCTCCTCGCCCAGTGGCAGCGTCCTGGGACCACCACCCGGGCTGTCCTTCAGCACACTTCGTGTTCGTAATAATAATCGTATAATCATTCAACGCGTTCCTGGCGCAAGTCCACTTGTGGGCAAGTGTGTGGCAAGTGGCACCGGTGGCGGCGGCGACGGCGCAAGGATCGATATACCGTGTGAGGGATTACCTTCATCCTTTCTCGGTGCCAGTTTCTTCGCACACGTCGCGGCGTCACGTCGCCACTCCGGGGTGGTTCCGTTTTCGATATCCGTCAATCATCAAGTGGATGATGAAGAGCTAGTGATTCTTGTAGCTGAGAGGATGGACCCAAAGGGGGGGGCCTGGCGGCAGTGTGGCAGCTTTCTCTGCTGTCGAGGCGATGGCGATACAAACCACTTCACTGAGAAATGCTTCAAATTTCACTCACATGGCGTCGGTGGCGAAGTGGCGTACCTGAGGAGCTGGCTCAAGATACTGAGACGGGCGGGGGGGAGAGTGGTGCGGAGGAAGTAACACGCCGGAATGCATTGCCATGGCATTACCCGACACCCCCGGTGCTGGTGGGTTGGGCGATTCCCGGTTCTAGGCGCTTAACACATGACGATCATAATCTCCTGTACTGGAACGTGATGTACTAAACTGTGTGTGTGTGTGTGCTCACTGACAGGTTCTCCCCCGATCAGCCGCACCCATATTGTGTAAGTAATATTGCCATTTTTGTTGATGTACTCGTCCCACGCGTCCTGGCTAGGCGAACAAAGCCGACGCCATTATTATGCTCCTGTCATCGGCTTCGTTGTGAAGCTGTTAGTAGTTGCACACGGGCAGGGTGGTTGGGTAACAGGTAAGCCACACCACAAACGACTCCGTCACTCCCTGGGACGTCTTTCCGGGGTTCCGATGCCTGTTGGGCTGGCCTATTTCGATCAACGACGTCCAGCGGATCGGTTGTCGCCAGTGTCCATTCGGAACATTCGAAACAAAAAGGAATTCCCCAGCGGCTTTCGGCCGCTGCTGGGCCTTAGTCACGTACGTGCCGAAAGTCCTTGCTCTAGCCCTCGCCACACACACCCGCTGCGACAAGAGTTTGAGATTGGACCATAAATTGAAATGAAGTGGTATCATTTGAGAATAGCAAAAATTGACCACCGGTTGGTAGCCACCACCGCGCTAAATAGATTGCAAATTGGATCATAAATAACATAAAATCGATGCTCGGTGCGGTGGGCTGGAGTCTCACTGAGCGCCGCACGGGCATCGGTTGATGTTTGTATTTATGGTGCCAATTTTCGGTGTCTCATAATTATGAAGCCGCTTGTTTCATTTACATTAATCGTTTATGGTGGCAGGCTCGCTCTCTGGCCACTGCCGGGCGTCAGAGGTTTTTGTTTTTTGCGTTTTTCCGTCAGCAACAGTGCCATTGAACAGCAACTGGGTCCGTGGCGCTATAACCGATATGGCGCAACCCTGAAACAACCTTTGCTGTGCGAGGCGAATTTGCAGAACTTCGAAATAACAGGCCTTCGTGAGCATCGCGTCCTTCTCACGACATCATCTCACCGCTTCTCACGACGAGGTTGCGAGAACAGCAGCACCGGAAAAACAAAGCAGACTCTAGAACGTTTCTCACTTGATTCTGTTGATCGCAAAGATTGTGGTTCCTGATGAGACTTGTCGAATTGTAGCTATTGTTGGAAAGGCATAATGGTCTGAAATGGTGCTTATAAACATAATAAAAAGCTAACAACAAATAATTAAACCATATTCGAATTCGCCGACGCAACATTCGTGGATTCCCAAACACAATTGATCCGATTTGGCCCACATTTTCTTATGTTCATAAAAATCAAGACGGTAGACTATTTTTGTTTTTTTTTCTACCAATTATTTAGTACAGAGTGCCTCATAGTGACAGGACCAATTTCAATGTCAAATATCTCCGCCATCTTTCAGTCGATCGTAAAAAAGGAACATAACTTATTTAGGGTATACAATGTACTTTAATGTTGACAATGTAATTAGAACAACAATATCAGTCAAATGACCGCCTCCATGTGAAAAACAAAAAGTGGGCATTTTTCTTTATTTTTGGGCATTGTTAAATTTATTCAACGCGACAAACTAAAAACTTTTTTTGTAGAACACCTCTTTATTCACTGAAATCTGATAATCAGGAGGAGGAGCACAAAAATTATAAGTTTTTCTTTCTCCACTGTCTGTCGCAAACTGCCCGTTTCTCGCTTTTCCATCTTCTCTGAGGATACTAGATGTGCGTGCGTCGTTCTAGTTATAGTTTCTAATAAATTCGCTAGGAGCGCTGGTGCTAGCGGCTAGGACGTACCATGATATCTGTTTTTTACGCAACAGGCATTTTTCATTGTTTTTGGCAAAATTTCGGTCAAAATACTAGCAATTTCCGATGTGATGTTAGCTTTCAGTTCTTCAATGGTCTTCGGTTGGCTGGCTTACACCTTACATGTTGCAAATAGCCCACAGAAAGAAGTCAGAAGAAATTCGGCAACAACAGTTTTCACAGTTTCAACAATTGAAACAATTATTTTAAATGTACGGCGCTACAATTTCAGCCCGCTGGTTTGGAGAAAACCGATCCATAACTAAAATTTCATAGACTATCGTTTCAGAATCTGGCTGATTTTCCTAAATCGGCTGAAAAATGGTGGAGTTGTATGACATTGGAATCGGTCCTGTCACTATGGCACATCCTGTACATTGATTCATTGTTTTCTAAAATAACGCTTGCTTCGATCACTGCCCGGTGGCATCACTCACATCCAAGTGCTGCTAGCACCGAGTTTTGTATTAGACAGCGTCGTCGGCCGGTTTGTCCTTTCGACAAGTTCCTCCTGGTCCGTACGCGATCTATCAATTATTTTGGGGTTTGAATTCAATGAGCTAATAAGCTCCAACGTCTCCATTGAAAAACCATGAAAAATCGTACAGATGTTCAATAAATGGCGCCATCTCGTATTTCACACAGTCTATCCGAGATAAATTCATACACATTTTCAACGGATGTTGTATGCAAACGAATTTAAGTCAGAGCTCGAAGTTGCTTCGAAAGAAGAGAGCAAATTTAACAAAAGCCCTACTGAAACTGCGGACCTTGCCGTTCTGCCTGCCGTTAGAAAGTAAATTTTAGCTTCGTTCCGAGCAGCATAGCCAGCGGTAATGTAAACCAGAGGCGCCCTCGTAAGACATCTGCCGTGGCGTGGCAGGATCCACAATTTAAAACAAAAAACCGGACCAGATAACCCCCGCTGACGATTGAGGGCCCTCGGCTCCACTATTGCTTTTCTTCCGGTGATCCGGATCGCAACCGATGCCTGATTTATGGAAACAATTTTTCATGACACCGGAAGGTGTTAATTTTAAACCGAGTGGTGGCGGCGGCTGGTTGGCCCCTGAAGGCGACGACAGACGAAGGCAGTGAAGTGAATATATCTTTGCGGTAGGGAAGTTTTTTACACCGGGCCCCCCATCATAAGCTTTTCTCGACTCTTTGTTTGACGTTTTGAGCGGGCCACGAAATGGGACGGAAGCCAGATGGGCGGAAAGTGGCATAACAATGGGTTTTATACATACATAACTTTTTCGGCCCCCATTCCGTTCAGCCGGGAAGCTCTGATCTCGCGCGGAATCCGGCTCCAGCCGGGGCCAGGTGACGCGCCATCCTTGCCCCATGTTGGATGAAAAATCGAATCGAATTACTGTCACAATCAATATTTTTTATCCCACCGCCAGCGTCTCAACACTTCCAAGAATGTCCCGAAACAACACTTCGGGAACGGCGCACGGGGGGAGGGAAATATATTATTCCGCTCCGGCAGTGTAAAGTTGGGTGAACCTTTCGGAGGCTTCTTTGGTCGGAGAAGGTTCCGTTTCGTCGTCGTCCCGACTAACGGCTGACGACCGGCTGAGTGTGACGAGTGGGACGAACGCTCAATTTGACAAACACGCGTCTCGTCGGCAAATCCCGCCAAAAAGGTGCCACTCGTCGCCCGTCAGGATCGGTGGCAGGTCCGTGGCGTGGTCGCGCGAGCCCGAATTAGAAGCACGCCGCCGCAAGGCAAATTGGATATCGCATCGTGCCGCCGGAGAATGCCGTGAAATGATTGGATCAAAACTGCCGCAGCATATCGGCATCTCTCGTCGTCGTCGGGCTGTCTAAAATATCTCCGCCCGGTTGTGTTTGCAAAAATTGGTAGGATTTTCCGCTGCCGCCCGTGGGCCTTCTGAGCCCTTCTGAGCCTACGTGACGACGTCGGCCGCCGTTCCAATCGTCGCACGCAGCATCGCTTTCAATCGATGAAAATTTCATTCAATTTAGAAACTTTGCCACACTCGGTCGGTTAAAAATTGGTGCTTCTTTGCTTTGCCGCTGCGTGTCGGTGCTGGGTGGCTGGGTGATGCCACCCACCCCAGGGGGGCGGGCCCTGATGGAGGCGTCGAAGAGTATGAGTGTGTTTGCAGCTCCGGTGTAGATGGTAAAATATGCTTACACAACACAAAACTATGTTCGAGTGTAGGGCTTAGCTTGCGGGAGATTTGTTCCAATGTGGCACTTGAAGCAGTAACTGTCGCATTTGTTTGAGGTGCTTTACAATGTGTTCTGATTTGGGACACTTTATTGCTCACCTAATGTTTGTCTTCGACGCGTTTCGTGAATATATTGGGGTGTTATAAAGTTTGCGATTCAATAACAGATGGTTCTACTAAGCTAAATTTATTTTGTTATATTGGTACACTCTTCATATGAACGTATGTGAAATTTCACTTAAATTTGTCTCTTCATTCTTTGTTTGCAAGCCATTTAGTATCGACATGTCACAGTATTTTTTACAATGGAATTAATCAAATATCGTGCAGTGATTGAATTTAAATTTATAAGCGAATGTAGAAACTATATAAGGACTTCGCCTTCAATTAGTAGAGTAGAAAGAAGGGTGGCTAATGTTAGTCATGGTCGTACAAGCCTCTAAGACGATCCACGTCAAGAACGTCAAAAAACAACACCTGAAATCGTAGAAAAAATACAGAATGTGCTCTTTGCTATTTTGTTTTTTGTTTTGTCCATTCCGTTTTCATAAAGATTGTATTTGGTTTAGTTTTTCTGTCTTTTTATCAACCCTTTTTTTATCCTCCATTTATTAATTTTGTACGATATTCCATTTTAACGTTTAATCTTTGTACGAATTTAGTCGTTCTGTCGGCACACTACCTTTTTGTGAATTTCACACACAAATCACCATTTGGTCACCAAAAACATTCTGCGTCCGTGAGTTGAAAACGGGGCAGCAAATAATTGAGAAATTGCATCAGAACCGTGCGGAACCGTTTTTGAAGTAAGTAATCTTAATTAAAGTCAGTTCGAAAGTGGTTTAAAACCAATTTGCGGCAACGCGGGCATGCATCCGTTTCGCTCTTTCGGCGAACTTCGCACGATACACGAGTTTCGGCGGAAACAATTTTCACGCCGGCCGGGAACATAAAATAATCCCCGCGCTGTCAAAACTAATATCAATAATTCCTGGCGGCCGCTTCGTTCCTGCTCAACTATTCAATCTTGCATGGCCGTTGGCCAGCCGGGCGTCCGCGCGTGCGCTGCTCTGGAGTGTCATATTAGTGGAAAAATATTTTTCACCGAGTCGAGAGTCTGATCAGCAGAGCCCGGAGCCCGGTCCGAGAGCCGCGAACGGTATAAATCACGCCGCTAAAAGGACCCCCTCTTCACGCGGACCAGGAGGCTGTGGTCTCCACGCGACAGTAGCCGGCGCTCCCGTTCAGTTGATTGTGACCGTGCGCCGGTTGCCACCTTTTTCCGGAAGCCTTTTTTCCGATGGAGACCACTTCAGGAATGCGAATCCCTTTAGCAACGGCAAACGAAAGCGTCCACTGTCGTCGTCGTGATTCGTGGCGTGAAATTTTGAATCCTTCTCCCGTGTTTCCCCGCTCCGCCCATCCCGCTTCCGTGGTCGGTGTCCTTTTTTTCACGGATTTTCACAAACGGCGACCGGCCACGGTTTTCGGAAGCGCTTGAGATTTATCTTTTGCGTCAAGCTTAACGAGCGTTGCAAACGCAATTCTTTTGTGCGGATTTAGGTTGGGTTCTGTTATTTTATGTTCCATTTTCGTTTTTTTTTGTTTGGTCAGCCCAAGGTAGCCCGGCCGTGCGTTTGTCACCACCAGAATCGATAACAATTAGAAGATGTCGCAGCAGGATCGGCCAGCATCGGCCTGGCCCCGGCCCCTCCCAAAACTCACTGATTCGTGGAGAAAGCCGACCCACGAAAATCTGTTTTTGGTCGCCGTGCTTCGGGACGATTGCGATGATCGCCGCAAACGGAGCAACGTAATAGTTGGGCAAAGTGGGCAAAAAAAAAACAGGGACGCGGACGCGGACGAAAACAGGCTCAACGCGTTGCGAGTACTGCGTTGCGGTGCGTTTGAAAATATGCGCCAAATCCAAGGGAATTTATTTATTTGTACAAAAGCTAAACGAAGCGAACGGGACGTTCGGCCACCAATGGCCGGTGGCCGGGACTAAATCTAGGCCCCTCGAACCCTCGTCTAACGAGTCGGCTTTTATTTTGGATCTATTTTTCACCTTTCGTGAAGTGTGACCGGTGACTAGAGAGAGAGATTGTGTGGACGCGGACCGGACCGTGGATTCGCGATCCGCGCTGATTGGCATATCGCACCCGGGCCGACCGCCCCGACTTTTGGGACTTCCGGCTTCCGGTGGCCATCGGAGTCGGGCTCTCCGATGGAAACAGATTTACGTCACCGTGAACGTGATGAAACGCAGTTCATTTGGAATGGTGTCGCCCGGCGCATATAATGTGCCGGGTGCCGGGTCTAACCTGCTTTTACGAACCATTTGGCTGATTTTTGCGACAGCTATTAAAGCGTGGCCCTTCTGTCGTGCACCGGTGCACCGTATCTGAGGTGATTCGAAAAGTAGTGATGGGCTTAGCAAGAAAACG
Source organism: Anopheles cruzii (assembly GCF_943734635.1). Taxonomy (NCBI): domain Eukaryota; kingdom Metazoa; phylum Arthropoda; class Insecta; order Diptera; family Culicidae; genus Anopheles; species Anopheles cruzii. The sequence continues at coordinate 10,270 of NW_026453914.1, forward strand.
AATGTTTTTGTGGATCATTTAATGGCACGTTGCTTTCGGTAACATTGTTTCTGAGACGATCTATTTATTTTCTAGTTTTTTTCTAGTTATTTTCGACTTGAGCACCAACATGAGTAGTTTAAGATGGTTTATATGCTTTATTAAACAATTTTTTTATTTTATGAATTTTTTTTGTTAGACGATAGAGACATTTTCTCCAAAATAGGTCTGAATGACTTGAAGCAATGTTTTGGTAGCTTTGTAAAGCAAACAAAGGTAAAGGCACAAAGGTTTCAGAAGAAGTCTTTAACTCCCATTTCTGCTCAAGAAATTTTAATTTTCAATTTACATTTGAGAGATCTGGTTCAATGTTCATCATGTAATTAGAAATGGGCCTTTTTCTTTTGATTCCATTGAACATGAAAGTTTATTGAAAGTAAAAACATCCCGTCGAATCCAATGGCATTTATTGAAGTAGTGCTGGGAAATCTAACGGTTTTCCAACTCGAGAGCATGCCAAAAACAATTGACAACAATTGTCCCTAAGCCTTGTTTATTGTCACCGCAATTGCGAGTCGCACGGAAAACTACAGGCATTTAAATTCAAAGGGCATAACACATCGTTCAATAAGTCCCGAGACTACCTTAGAAATGGCGCTAATAATGCCATTTATATACCAGGGTTCGAAAGTACCAACCTTCAGATGAGGTGTGTCAAAATTTGATGTAATTCGAAGCATAACCAAGAAAGCTATAGTGGTTAAAGTGACGCTACTTTTGCAATCCTGAAAAAATGGACCAAAACAAGTTTCGTGTGTTGATAAAACATTGTTTTCTAATGGGGAAAAAATACTGTTCAAGCTCAGCAATGGCTTGAAAAACGTTATCCGGACTCTACTCCGTCGAAACCAACCATTTTTTGAAGGTATGCTGACTTCTATGCGGTCGTGCTGATACAAATGATGCGGAACGTTCGGGTCGGCCAAATGTGGTAGTAACTCCCGAAAACACCAAACAAGTATTGAAAATCGTGATGGGTGACCGCAAAATGAAAGTGCACGAGATAGCTAAGATGATGAACAATCAAATGGTGGTGCATTTACTATTTTGCACCAAAAATTGGATATGAAAAAGGTTTTTTTCAAATGGGTGCCGCGTTTGCGCACATTGGAACAAAAGCCACCATGGCACAATTCAATCAAAACGATGATTAACTTCAAAGAATTAGGCTTTTAACTGCTTCCTCATCCGGATCTGGCCTCTAGCGACTACTGGCTCTTTACGGATCTCAAAAAGATGCTCCAGGGAAAAAGATATGCCTCGAATGAGGAGGTGATCGCTGCTACTGAGGGTCATTTTGAGACAAAAAAACAAATCGTGCTACAAACATGGAATTGAAAAGTTAGAGAAGTGTGGAATGATTGTATTACACTTTAAGAAGATTATGTTGATGAATAATAAAGAATTTTGCCGATGAAATGTTGTTTTCATAGTTAGTCTCGGGACTTATTGAACGATGTGTTATGTAGAGAACATTCATAGGAAATTCTTTTGTGTAATTTACTGCTTCATCCAGATTTTTGCCACAGTATCGATTGACTTGAAAGACAGAACCTGTTGTACTTCAGCTACAGTGGAACAAACAAACTTACAACCAGACATTGATATTTTTGTATAGAGACATTCTTTCGAACTACTTCTTCAAACAAAATCAACTTCAACCGACATTTAAAGCGCCCGTCACTACTTTCGATCCGACCCAAGTAGGCCATTTCTTGTCCGGAACTAAAATCCCATCCACCAAGGGCTGGGCTCTTTTCATTGTTCCGGCGCAGAATATCCGGCGCGAGTACTGGGGCCGCGCCGTGTGTGGAGCTGACCCCATTCCGTGGGGGGGCCGGGACTTGAAAGGTGCACCCGTCAATTATCCCATCAACCCTCCAGGGCGGGCGAGCGGCCGAACGGCGGTTGCGAAAATGATATGTTTATCCAAACAATGGTGCTGCGCGGTTCACTTTTTCGCCCCCGGCGGGGGCACGAGCATAAAATAGGCCAGGACCCGCAGGACGCACCACGTGGCGGCGTGGCTGGTGGCAGAAGGGCATTGCATTACAAACGTACTCATGTGTGCACGTTTTACGCACGTCGCCGCGCAGTGCACGTGCGGATGAATGCGCGGCCATTATGATGCCATCTTTCTGGAGCGTCCTTGGAGCGTGGGTTGGAGATAGCGTTCGTTTTTTTTTTGCTGGGGCTTTTCTTCCGGCCCGGCACCGTGTGCCATCTGCGGCCCGGATCGATCCGACCGCGCCTTCGGACCGAATGCGACATATCATAAATAATTTATTGCCAGCGCGCGCGCGGCTGGGGCACGACAATAATTGACGTGTGGCGGTGATGTCGACCTGTTTGCAATTGAAATATGCGTCTGTCCATCAGCCGAGGGTGTGTGTGTGCGGCAGAACCACCACCAGAATACATGCACACTCAGAATACATGTATGCACTCGGAAAGCAAATGGAAGCATGCACGCAATTCGACGCATGAATTTAATGCGAAAACCCTGGGCGGAACGCACCCCACCCGACGGTATTGTCGGAATCTCTGGTGGGCCGTGGCCACCAGCCAGCTATCGATCGTGAGACGTGAAACCGACACACACACACGGAGCGCGCAGAGAGTATGTCAATAATTTGCGAAATCACTTCATTTATAATTGATATTAAAATTTTAATATAAAACACAGAAATCTCTCTCTCTCTCTGTCTGTTTGGGAAGCCGTGTCCAGGGGGCTCACTGACCCAGGTCGGGACCAGGACAGGCACACAAACGAGCCAGGAGTCCGTCCGTTCGCTGGGCTTTTATTAGAAGAGCGTCGTTTTAATTGAATGTGATACACATCGAGTGTCGCCATCGAGGAGCACCAGCACCCGCGCCCGAGCCCACTTCCGGTTTGTGGTTCCCCGGGGTGGGCCGAGCCGGAGCTTGATGTAGTTTAATTTTGCGTGATTTGCGCGCCTCCGGGTCGCGAAACACGCACACGGATCAATTCGGGTGATTGGAGCTGTAGTGTCCCAGATTCTTCGACCCCGCGCCCCAGGCAGGGACAGGAAATGGAGCTGAGTGTTTTTTGTGCCCCCCCCAACCCGAGCCGACGTGTGTTAGAATCGAATCAATTCGAACGTGTACCATTTCCTAATTATAATTTATGAGCTACGCGAGACCTGCACGTGGTCGTCGGTCGTCGCGCGTACGCTCCATTGATCGTGGGGAGCCAGGACTCCGGACATTGTTTCACAGTTGTGCGCATCCGTTGTGACCACTACGCCGCCACGCCGGAGAAAGAAAATGGCGCTCGGCAAATGCACTTATACCCATCAGCACCGGGCGCCGAGTCCTCCGATGCTCCGACCCACAGCGCCCGATTGCCGCCCGAAGATGATCTGTACCCTGTCCGCGTGTGTGCGTGTGTGTGTGTGTGTGAAGCTAACCACGATGCATGCATAAATTTTAATAATATCCTTCTCCCCGCACCGCCCATCCGCCGGCCGCTCGGTTGGGAACATGTGCATAACGTGAATTTAATGCTTTTCGGGCGACGAGGCCACGCGCTCGAGCTGCGGCTGCTGCCACCGTCGTGGTGCATTCCCGTCCTCCCCGAGGGGGGTAGGAGGAGGTCCGAAGGGTAATGCACTCCGGGCCCGGGCTGGGCACGTCAACTGGCGGTGTAACAACTGGTCTCGTCCTTCGGCGCTCGGCGATGGTCGACGATGGGTTTTACGCGAAAAACCGAATGTCATGCCGGGACCGGGGACCGGGGACCGGGCACGACCACCCGCTAAGCGAATACACTGACCGCAGGATTCATTATCGTTGTCCGCGGGTGATCCCGACCCGCCGGCTCGCCCGCCAGCCGGCTAATGGCGAATGGTGGCGAACATTGTTGAAAATTGACTTCATCTCTCTCGCGTTCGCCGGCGATGGATGTGGATTTCGGGGAAAAAGTGGTCGTCGATTACATGCAACATTCTGTGGCAACGTAGCGCAGCGCGGCCATGATGCGATGCGTGGTTAAGCACCGTTAAGCTGGGGTCCGTTCGGTCGCGACCCTTTTCGGTTGATGCGCGCCTCGTCCGTGATTTAGCGTGGCGTGAGGTGGAAATATGTCAACTTCCCCGGTAACCCTGATGCTGAGAGACGGGGGTCCTTGTCGTCGTCGTCGTCGTCATCGGGTCGACAGCGATCGCGGTCGCGCGAGGTTAAAAGTGAAATTTCCAAAATGTTGTTTCCAAATTGTCGCCCTTTGAAGCATAAATTTTGACCGTCCAATTACTAGGTTCATGTGGGGCGAGAGGTGCGCAGTAAAGTAGCGACCGTAGCGACGGGTAATCTTAAGCAGCCAGCGCCCCGACCGAGGCGAAAGCGGAACGTGTTTGGTGCTACTTCGGTGCCGCTCGAGCACGGCAGCCCAATGACAAGTAATTACAATCTCGTGGATCGGCGAAACAACAGCCCCGGACATAACCGTCCGTTCTTATTAGCGCTTTGCGTGCATAAAATGTGTATCCCGGAGCGATAAAAACGCGCGACGTGCAGCGGCGGCGTCCGGGGGTCGGCGGTTTATCGCCAATAAGGCGCGCGTTCGCGTTCTTGAAAATAACCGTCGATAACCGTCGTCGTCGTCTGTCGTCTTTTCGCCAGGCGGATGGCACCGCTCGAATTAACGCTCCTTGTAGGCGCGCGTTCCACATCGCCACCGACAGGGCCGAAAGTTGCGAGTTTTATCGACACTCGTTACGAGCCCGCTAACGGCGGGGCTCACCACCCGGCCGGGTGCATATGGTCGGATGGGCCCCCCCGTATATAACTATAATTTGTGACCCGCGGAAGACACGCGTTCGACGACGGAACAAATCTTTCGCTTTTAATAGGCCAATCTTCGGTAACGGCCGCACGATTTCGTTCGCGGTTTGCGATTGGAGCACGACGGCCCCACTACATGGCGCGATAATTGGCGCGTCTCGGCCTCGACTCGCTGAAATTAAAATGAAATTACTAATTTCGTGACATATATTTGAATGCTTGCCATTTCCTGTAGCTGTTTCGGACCAGAATGGAACTGTTGATTTGCAGACACTAAAATACCTCAACTCTAAGACTCGAAAACTGAATTGTTAAACTGATGGCTCTAGAAAACGAAATTCGCCGATCAGTTAAATGTGTCCTAATACGTCATACTCCTACGTTTGAAGGCCCTAGGAAAGATCCAGAAGATTAGAAAGTGGGAGCCACATGAACTGAACGAAGCACAGCATGAAAACCGATAAACCACATGTGAAATTCTGCTCACCAGGTGCAAAAGGAAGTCATTTCTCCATCAGACCGTGATTACGGATCATGAATCATGGGTTAGTCCGGGAAAACCATCCACTTCGACTGCAAAACTAGGTCGATTCGGCAAAAAGACAATGCTGTGTGTCTGGTGGGACCAGAAAGGTTTGGTCTACCATAAGCTTCTAATACCTGGTAAAACCGTTAACACAGATTGCTAAAGACAACAAATGGTCAATTTAAACCCTGCATTGATCGAAAAACGACCAGAATGGGCCAGAAGACACAGTTCGCTATCTTGGCTCTATGAATATGCACCTGGACACAAAAGAAAACTGGTTCAAGATACAATCAAAGCACTTGGCTTGGAGCTACTATCCAGTTTGTTGTAGAAAAATCCAGTGTCATAACGAAATGCTTACACTGCGACATTTCCACTGCTGCTAGTTCTTGACGCTGGTAATTCCCGGTCGGTTCGTAACAAACGCTGCTGACGACGACTCGGCCATGTGGTGAACTATCTCGGCTACGTTGCCGGCCATGTTATGAAGATTAAAAAGACTAGACACATCTTTTCTGTTCGACGTCCATTTTTCGATTGTCTTCGACTCTAGACTGCTTTGGACTGACTTGGAGTGACCGCTTTATTCATCATTATAAGTTCTTATATAGATAATTATAGCTAGCACTCAAGTCGTCGAAGTGTGTCACCTGCCTGACCTACTTATCACTTAAATTTAGCGATTTATAGGGCATCTCACTTCCATGGTCAGTTGACGCTTCCGTATGACAACGTAGGCTTTGACCAAACTGAGTGCATCTTTTGCTTAACTGTTTAGTAGATATGCTACACGTTACACTTGGCCTCTTTCGATTATTATTTATTTTCATCGATGGGACACGTATTGGCTCAGCAGCACGTCGCATCCTATGAGGAACAATTTTTCATTTTAATGTAATAAAATGTAACATTAACATTGTGACATTGTAACAATGTAACATGTGTTAAATGTAACATTTGATTTCTTAGATCAATGTTATCAACCTGTTATAGATCAAAATATGCTCCAGCATAATGAAAAGAACTATGTTCCGTGACGAGGCTCATCAATTTCGCGGATTTCTCTTCAAGCGGGTTTCGTGTTACGCGATGTGGTACTTCAACTGCGTAGTCCCTTAGCAATGATGGAACACTGAAAGGATTCAACGCACCTGCTCGAAAGAGACAATAAACTTAAAAAAAAGGCTGTCCCGTGGCCCAAGGCTCAGTAACCAATGAGACACATAGTAGCCAACCGAAAGACGCCCCATAGCTTCTTGGGACGGATGGAGACTGATCAGAGAAAGCCAACCACCCCGTTTATGGCTCTGTTTTGCTCATGCCGTACACGTGTTAGTGGCGCTGGAGGGCGACGTAAATGTTGCAAAGTGACACTAAGCCGACCCGTGTGTTGGTGTGTGTGTGTGTAATAGCCCGCAGCTAACGCACGAGTTCATCGTCGCCACCGTGCCCGGAAGGCAGCGGCACTTTGGGGCTTGGCATCCAGAAAGTGTGTGAGAGGAACGTGAAATTTGTGCTCCGAGTGCTGCGCTGCCCTAGTTGCCTCCGTGGGTCCTTCTCCAGCGCTTGCGCATCTGGATCTCTTTCCGCATTTGACACTGTGACACACACTCCGCTGTCCTCGTTGGGCCTCGGGCTCTTCCTGAGGGAGGTAATTAAATTATGAATCTAATTGATTGCGCTTCAATTAATTAGAATAATTTATAATTCAATTTTCCGTGCGGCAGCCGCAGCAGTGGCAGCAGCAGCAGTGGCAGCGGCAGCGACAGCATCAGCCCCAAACGGTGTGGCGCCGCTGTTGGCGCACATTTCGCTTTATCGCTTCGATGAGCGCATTCAAATGCAATAGTCGGCCCTGTCGATTGTTTCGTAGTGTTGCGTAGGGGCGGCATTAGCTTCCCTGAGTGCACGGCAGGGTAAGTGATACGTGCGCGAGGCGTGTGTGGAGAGGCTGGTGGAAAACGCCGCAGGGAAATTGTCGGTTTCCGAGCGGCCCAGCATGGTACGACGATAAACACAATCGACTAGAACAATGAGATGATGAGCCCACAAAGCATCACAACACACGCACACACGCGTCGCAGTTCTTTTCACGGTGTGTTGCCTCCGGGAGCGCTGGGCGGAAGTTTAGTGCTGCCAGCATAATTTAAATTATGCCTCCTGCCGACGAGGAATCGATTACTGGGAGTGAGCCTTCGAGTTGAACGCTAGAAGTGGAACTTTACCGGTAACGCCGCCGGGCACAACATGTTGCTCGATCCTGTGTCGCGTGTGTGTGTGTGTGTGTGTGTGTGTGTAGAATGCGAGTATGTGGTCGGAGTCTATTGGGGAAGTCTTGGCACCGAAGAGTACTGACTCACGCGCAGCAAGTTCAATTTGGTCCCGCAGTCCCGTCGATCGAACGCCGCGTCTCGTTTTGTGTTGGTATCGACAAAGACACAGTTTGGCGAGCAAACGGCTTTCGGAATTAGGTGGCTCTAGTTTGCCGTGTCTAGAAGCTGTTTCTCGGCGTGATGTATTAGTCGACCGAACTTGTGATGAGAAGCCCAATTCCTGCAACAATCTCTCGGCTAAGGAATGCATCCTTTAACCCCGTAACCGCGTAGACATTCACAAACCATAAGCTGCCAGATGGCTGCAGAAAATAAATGCAAGTCTTTGGTCTGCCTGTTCCATTTAGGCTCATTAAAGTCATACACGATGAATCCTGGAAGTATCTGGGTTTAAACTACTGATTTGGATTTTGAACTTCATTCTGGAAATTGTAAACTTTGAATAAAAATTTGGATATCAACGAAAAAGGAAAACACCTGCAGACGCTTGCAGAAAATTGAGAAATATTAAAAACCTGTTTCCACGATAGTGAGCCTTCAATTCAAACTGTACGCTCGGAAAACCCACACATCGTGCAAGAAAACGCTATCATCTTCGGAATCGCAACACTAGATGAACCACCCTAGACATGTTAGGACAGACCCTCTCCCTGTGAAGGTGTCCCCATCTCGCCGCCAGCGCTGCCTATCGAAACCTTTCATTATCAAAGAGCTGTGGTAACCAAGTTATCGATTATCGATTGCCGCTTCGTGCGTGCGTTTGACGGCGCCATAGTTACAAAAGCAGAAGCCACACCATCAAACCCCCCGATCCGCGTTCTCGAACGGAAAAATTCATCCGAGTCTCGAACGCGAATGTCGAACACGAACGACGCTATTATGGTTGTCGAATCGAGAAGCTCCGAGTGCTAAATGTGCTAAAATGTGCTAAAAAGCTTAAATGTGAAAGCTTTTCAAGCTCTTTGAGTACGAACTGTCATTTCTTGTGCATTTTTGTAAACATTGCACACACAGATACACATACACAGATAGCAGATCAGCTGTGCGTGCGATTCTTGCTATTATATTTTTGAAATTTTTAGATGTGTAAAAGGTTGTAACTCGAAATATTTTGTAAGCTGGCGGATCACCGAGATCACGAGTACAAGTTCGCGCACGAAATAGCGAACGAAATGCGCGACGGCTTGTGCGGTTAGTCCCGGGTCGCACAGCGAATTCGGCTGCTAGCTGGTCCCGTTCTCCAACGCGATGAAAGTGATCGGTGATCGGCAAGCAACGTTCGGATTCGGTGCGGCTCTGTCGCCGGCCATAATAACGAGACACTTGTTGGTTCAACGTTTACGCGTTCTCGGTGTACATGATTATTTGTTCTTGATGTACACCAATGTGTGAGCTACTGAGTTCCCTATCACTTATCCTATCTGCTGTAGAGCAGGCTCTTAGTTAGGCAGACCTACTTTGGACTAGCGACAGTGCCAGTAAAAGAACTGAAAATACTAAGATTCTTCGCAAAATATTGCGATGTAAATTTGACAAATTTAATTTTTCATCACCAAAATACAAACTATCTTTGAAAATATCACTATCTTTGCACGGCGCAGCATAAACAATACAAAATAATTGATAAAATGAAAAACATCCTAACGGAACGGCTCTTTCCGTTGCAAAAAGTTGTCGGAAGCCGGATTGTCGAATTCGAGTTTCCGTTCGAGAACCATAATACCGATTGTCGAACGGAAAAGTTCATTCAGTTGAAAGCTTTCAACAGAAAGCGTTCATCCAGTTGAAGATTTCCGTTCGACAGCTCGAACGGGCGAGTGGATAACCAAATGAACACAGATGAACACAGATGACCATTCGACGACTCGAATCGAGAACCATAATAGGGCTGAAAGTCTGCTTTAAATAGCGTACCCAGAATCACTAGAACACTAACGGCAGGGTACGCCTCCAAACGTGGCATTCCATTCGGCTACCAGCGGGTTGAAAATTCACACACATTGGCGATCGGCTGTGTACTTTGCATCTAAACTAAGGCAATTGAAAACCCTTTACAGCACGCAATTGTTGAACGATCTAACAATGGTAAACAATAGACCGAAATATGTTTATTTTGATGGTTTTTCTTTTGTTTTGCACAATAAAGTCCAGTGCAGATAATAAAGCGCTTCCGGTAAGCACCACCATGGCATAGAATGCTCTGCAAACAATCCTGCACTGTGTTTATCGAATTTACGTCTAAGGGACAGTCTGGTTGGGTGTACATATAAAACACGTAAATATTCCATGCTTTGGATATAGTTTATTGGTCCATCGGCCTATGTTGGTTAACCCACTTTTGTGCAATCAGGTACCTATTGCATTGTTATGCGTCTTCCGATGGTCCTAGAAATTGATCAAAGAGTCAGACAAAGGCATCAAAGAATTCATTTCGCATTGTTACCAAATCCAACAGAATAAGTTTTATGGTTCCATAACAGAGAGCGCTGCCACTAGCCTTAATTTTTGTTGTTATATTGGTACACTCTTCATATGAACGTATCTGAAGCTTCATTTCAATCCGTTAATTCATTCTTTGTTTACAAACTATTTAGTTTCGATGTGGAATTTTAACGTTATCCTTAAACCTTGAAGACGATCCGCGTCAAGGACGTCCAAAAACAGTATCAGTACCTGAAATCGTAGAAAACATACAGGATATCATATTGGAAAATCGTCGAGTGACTGAAAGAGATTTTGTAGAAGCCCTAGGCATCTCATTGGGCAGTGTATAGCAATATTTTGTCCGAAGTTTTACGCACAATGGGGACCGCATTTGCTTAAAACGGAACCAAAACGCATTCGAATGCAACTTTCTCGGCAACATTTAGAACTTTTTCGAAAGAATAAAGTGGGTTTTGTGCATTGAATCATCACTTTGGATCAGACTTGGGTCTATCAGTTTTCCATCAGTTAGTCCATCAGTTTTTTGGGATGCAAAAGGCAAAATGCCTTTGTAGATTACTAGGAAACTGGTAAACCAATAAATTCGGAATGTTGTAACCTTTTGGACCTTCTTTTTCTCCTTCATCTGACTGCAACCGCCGAGCGGTCAGGGAACCCCTCCACCGCTCGTGGTCGAGAGCCTTAATCTGCCACATCTGAATACTTTAGACCTTAGACTGAAGGAGAAAATTCGTGAAAAATATCCAGTTTAAAAAAGAAAAAAAACCTTTTTCTGCAGGACAGTGCACCCTGTCACACTAGCATTGATTTTTAATGGAAAAAATCCATGAATTAAAGTTGGAATTGTTGGAGCATCCACTCTGTTCACCAGATTTGGCCCTTAGCGATTTCCATCTGTTTTCAGACATAAGAAAAGTCATGCGTGAAAAACGTTTTTCACCAAATGATGACGTCATAACAGCGGTGGAAGCGTATTTTCCAGCCGTTCCAGTTTCACACTTCAGGGATGGAGTTTATAAATTGGAGTCTCCTTGGGAGAAGTGAATGAATGTACAGGGAGGCCATACTGAATAAAAAAAGTGTATCCATAAAATTATGTTGCTCTTATCGAATCGCAAACCTGACTGAACTGCCTACTAATAGTGGTTCTGCCACATAGTTGATAGCTCAAATATTCAGTTCCCTTATTTCCGATGGCCGTTGGCAACAAGTGCACACCAAACATGCTGGCAACCGATGGATGTCCTTAAGCACACCTTAATTGCCATATCCTCGTCGGCCACCGTCCTTCTACGGTGCCAGTTTAAACAATTAATTGCTGACAAAAAGGTGTGTAACAATGCTCAGCTTCGCTAAAAAGCGAGCTAAATCGGGTTCATCGTCCCGTCTCCGGGTGTGGGTCGAGCTAGTGGCTATTGGGAGAAGATAAAACAATTTGATTATGGCTGGCTTACCCACCCATCCGGATGCACCCGGATGTTCCAGGGTGCTCCACTCAACTGTGGTCCTCGGGCTTTGAATAGGATCGAACTCTGTCTCGCTCTCTCTCACACACACACACCCGTACACTTTCTGTCGGAGTTGATGATGATAATGATGCTCCGGTTGACGCGAGGTCTGATTTGCACATATCGATGTGGAATCGACGCGTGGGGACACCCCGGGCCACCCCATCCTGGGGGGCGGTGTTATGGAATTTGTGTCGCCGTTTATTTATGCTCGAACGCGCTCGCGTCGTCCTCCCGTCGATTGGCAATGGCGCGCGACCCGGCCTCGCAATCGAACCGGAACCGGAAATGCACCATTGCGATGCGTCAAATGCCCGTGAAGTGGGAGCGCGCGATTTCGAGAGGCGAAAATGGGTGCCATTTGGCAAACGGCCGGTGTACGGAGTTCGTTGTCACCTCATTTCGTGGCGCTTGGTGGCCCCGGTCTACATTAATTGCGCTTGTAGCGATAATTGTTTTGTGTTTGGATACAATTTAGAATCCCAGCGCCAGCGATGACGTCGAATGCGGGTTCATTGGGGGGCGGGACAAGCTTTCGTACCAATCGGGGAAAATGGTTGAAAATGTGGAGTGGTTGGACATTCTATAGCCGGTTCCATATTAACTTTGGCACCGTCACAGGCAACCCATTTGGTTAACCGAACCGAGAAACTCGAGATTCGCTCGAAATAATTTCAGTAATTTAAACATATCCGGTACCGCACACACCGTAACCGATGTCGTTCGGTTATTACTTCTGCTACTCTCGAGCGCCGCTAAACCCCCGGCCTTCGGTGTCCGGCGTGTTGGGCCACAACGGAGAAGCAACGGAGTCCGTCGTCGTCGAATCCGAGCCTCCCAGATCCGGGGCCAACATTCTGGTCGATACGGCCGACACGGCCGACACGGCCACCGGTTTTCCAATATTGTCCCCGATGGGCGAAATTT
>NW_026453915.1:0-9305 GCF_943734635.1 Anopheles cruzii
GGGGGCTTAATTCGCCGAGGGAACCAGAGAGTTGGCTACAAACATCCTACATTCTCCACGTGGGGAACAGGGACCACCCCATCAGGCCCCATATGTCCTGTAGGATGTGCTTTTCTTCCGGATGGTTTTTTTTTCACACGCCGGGCGAATATCTTACGAAAAAATCGCTTACTGCGGCAAAACTCCTTCAACGCCGTGTTCCAGAGCAGCAGGAGCAGCAACAAGCGATTGGCCCCCGAACCCCGGAGATGGCGGAGCAGAGCAGCCGAACATACGCCACTTCTGGGAAAACACCGAGAATGGGAGTTAAATTTATGCCACTCGAGGAGTGTGTCAGGCCGTGTGCCACGACACGGCCAACAGAGGGAGGCGTCGGTGGCTCGGTTCCACCTTCTCGAAGCGAAGTCTGGCGCGACGACGACGACGACGGAGACGTTTGTTTGTTTTAAATAACGAAAATCAATTTGCGATTTGTAGCCCCAACACTAATATTGATCCTTCGCTCTCTCTGCCACGCGATGATGCAAGTGTGTGTGGCCGTGGCCGGATTTCGCGCCCCGCCATTCCGGATTAATCAATCAAATCCGCCGGCGGATCCCCGCGGGAAATCGCTTCACGAGATCGCGCTTCTGTTTGTCTTTTCGCTTCAGCCGCCAACCGGCAAACATCGTCGTGGCCAACGGTTCGTGATTCGCCCGTGAGTTGGTGGTAGTAATTAACATGTGCGCACGTTTATCAAACTCATTAAGCTGCTGTGGTGTGCGTGTGTGTGGCCGGCCGTAAAGGCGCAATCGCCGGAGCGCCGAATTATGGCTCCATTCAGCCAAATTACACCAAATTAAACGCACCCATTGTGTTCGCGGGGAGGGCGCGGCGCCCGCGAAACTTTTACATCTCAAAATTATGCTCCACACAATGCCTCGCGGATGCTGATGATGATGATGGCGGGGCGGGCTTCAGACTGGAGCGAACCATCATCTCCGGCCACACGTCTTCAGTGCGCACCAACGTTACGCTTATCCTTATCCTTAACCGAAGAAATCGTTTTACTGCTCGCCAGATACCATTCCGATCGCGCTCTTGATGGCTTTTGATAGCATTTGAGTGAGTGCCCGATATACCGCGCCCCGTTTCGGCGTCACCTGAGCGACCCACTTTTGGACTGTTTGTGGAACAAACAAAGGCACAGCCAAACGGAGGTCCACATCCTCTGAGCCACATGTCACATGAAGGGACGAGTTCAAGAATTTAGCGAATAAAACAGGGCGATCCAGGTTTCTTGGGCATAAAAAGGGCCTTACACCACACATCACGCTCGGCGTAAAAGTAAGAAGTATTCAATAAAAGGCTACGGCCCTATCGATGGCCGTAAAAACGCCCCACCATCATCAGCACAGCCCTAGACCACACATAATGGCCACCAGGGGCCTCCTCTACCGGCCTACGTCAGCATCGATTAGCTCGGATCCGCCCTTTTTGGCAGACCCGGCTCACTTTGTAAATTGAGCCTCCCAAAATGCCATCACAGTGCGTTCGCTTGGCTTCCCTTTTTTCCCTGGCGACGTGTGCGTTTCCGTTGGTGTCCACGGGGGTTTATCACTCACAGGACCATTTTGGGGCGAACTCTTCCGCGAACTCATCAGAGATCGCGCGGATGTAAAAGAAGCACCTTGCAGCGCCACAAAGGGAGGGCCGTTTCAATTTATCTCGGCCCGTTCTGGGAACTTGCCTCCGGGTACCTGCGGAATCGCACACAATGGAGCCTGGAGCGGAGTCTGGAATTCTTTCGAAGACTGACGGCGACCCGACGGTCAGTGCAACGTCAACCGGTGCATCAAGAGCAGCGCAACGTGCGTCGTACGTGGGCCAGATTTTGGCCAGAAAAAGAAAGTCCACCAAGTGGCATTAAGTCCGAGGACGAAGCGAGAGCGGCAAAAAAACACGCAATCTTCTAGCTCCCTAATCGCGTCAGGCGGATTACGGTTCTCGTTCCGTCCTGGAGGTGGTTCCCGTCCCGGTTTTGGTTCCGACTTTGTCGGTATTTTTCCTGAACGGCCACTAATCCACTGGCGACCGTCGTCGTGACCACCGTTGGCGTTGGAGTCTGATCTGGTCTGGGGGGTCTGCCATTAGCGCGTGCACCTCAAATGGTTGTTGATTTTTCCGCTACGGCCGCAGGTCACACAATTCGCCCCGGTGGGCGCGATTACCGTCTGTCAACAGACGTCCTCGCTCACACACACACACATACACGGGTTCTTTCCCACGTCGTTTCCTACTCAACTACGGCTCGAGACGCAACACGTTAACCACGCGCCTCGGACCTCGACAATTTGCGCCCAAAACACTACAACTTCAAGAACTCGATTCGTGGATTCGTGTGGTTAGAGAACCGGGGGAACACAGCGTTTTTTGCGTTTCCGTGTACCGAGAACCGAGCCATCAAACGAGAGCAGCACCACCACCTCGAGCATCTCCACAAGCTCTGGCACTCGTCGACTGGCTGTCGGAAGGCAAATTTTCGTTTCACTTCACTTCCTTGCACAAGCCACCGGCCACCCCGGGGGGGGGTGTTGCGGGGGGCTTGTGGAGGTCCTGGAGGTCCTCCCCCCAGGAAGCACATGTCGAACGGACCACCACCACACAGAGGACCGCGGCGCGTTTGAATTTTTTTCCGGTTTTTGCCCCGTTTTTTTTGGTTCCGCATTTCTTCACACATTGAGGTGGCATGTCCTTGTCAAAGGGGTAGGGAGGCCCTCCACAGGAATGCGTCAACCGGTCTCGCCTGCGAAAAACACACACGCACAAACGCCACGACTCCTTTTCAGCGGACGTCAACAAGCGCGAAAGGTGGCCCAAAGGTTGCGAGGCGCGCGAAACCCGCGAAATACCTTCGAAAAGCACCGGAACTTCCCGTCCGCACGCCCGTCTCAACGAGCGCAGCAGGGCGGACACCACACGGACACACACACACACACGCACGCACACACGGAGAGCACCGCGCGATGTGCTGATGGTACGCCGTACGCGGGATCACTGAGAGGCCCTCGGAAAGGCCGGAACGTCCGGAACACGACGTCGGAGCCCGGGCCCGCCGTCGGTATCGGTTCGTCCGTTCGCCGAAAGGGGAAAGCCACTCACCGGCCAACGGATGAACGGCCAAACCGGGGGTCCACTCAGCACCACGCGGGAGGCCTTGAAACCAGGATGGCCATCGGCTCGCCCATCCCCCGCCGGGTGTCTCGGGATCGGCATATCGAGGACTTACTCATCAGCGAACGCAGCAAATGGTGGTAAACAGTAATTAATTGACCAACGCGCGCCTGGATGGCGTTTGCATTTTTAAAGCCGGACTCCGGAATTGGACTCCGCGTGGCATCGATTTTCCGTACCTCATTATGGCCGAGTTCCGAGGAACCGAGTTTTGCGAGTGGTCGCCACAGCCACCCAGAATGCCGTAAAAATGGAGTAATATCCAAAGTCCGCCAATCCGCGGTCTGTCTGGTCAGCTCCAGTTCCAGCTCCATCGAAGGCTAATTGAAAACTTTCCACATTGAATTATTTAAAATATATTCCCGCGACGGAGGTCCGCGGAAGCTGGAGCGCTGGTTCCGCGTGGGAATTGGACCCCCGCGGAACTCAGCAGCACTCACCGGCAGGCGACAGGCAGGCAGCACTCATCGGAGTGGCCGACAGGACCCGCCGTCGACTCGCGCGAAGCATGCGCAACCGCGATTCGGGATGAACTCCTGAGGTCGGAACGCCCGAGCCCAAGATCGGGCGCCATCGGGCGCACGGACCGGACCGGATTCGGGGGGACCACACTTCCCGCCTTCCCTTCGCAGGAAGAGTCGCGCGTGTGCCTCCGCCGCAATCGACGACGACTGGTACGAGCTGTCAGTCTTATCGCCACAATCACGATGACAGGAGCCATGTGCGCCCCCCGTGCGGTCCGTTTGAAGTCGTCGTCGGAGTTCCGGGGAACCGAGTAGTCCAGCGCCCAGAATGCCGTAAAATAGAGTAATATCCAAAGTCCGCCAATCCGCGGTCTGCCTGGTCAGCTCCAGTTCCAGCTCCATCGAAGGCTAATTGAAAACTTTCCACATTGAATTATTTAAAATATATTCCCGCGACGGAGGTCCGCGGAAGCTGGAGCGCTGGTTCCGCGTGGGAATTGGACCCCCGCGGAACTCAGTAGAACTCACAGGCAGGCAGCACTCAGCGGAGTGGCCGCGATGAACCACCGACAGGACCCGCCGTCGACTCGCGCGAAGCATGCGCAACCACGATTCGGGATGAACTCCTGAGGTCGGAACGCCCGAGCCCAAGATCGGGCGCCATCGGGCACGGACCGGACCGGATTCGGCGGACCACACTTCCCGCCTTCCCTTCGCAGGAAGAGTCGCCGTGTGCCTCCGCCACAATCGACGACTGGTACGAGCTGTCAGTCTTATCGCCACAATCACGATGACAGGAGCCATGTGCGCCCCCCGTGCGGTCCGTTTGAAGTCGTCGTCGTCGCCTTGGTCGACGTGGTCGCGGTGTGTAGTGTGACTTCCACTTTCGGATACTTCACTGTTGGGAGTTTTCTTGGGAATACTTCAAAAAGCCAAGAACCCATTTCTATCGTGTGTGTGCGTGCTCGTGTGTGCTTATCGGCGTTTATGCCGAGTCCGACTTGTGCTGGAAAGTGGTTCCACGGAACGCAACAAGTGCACCGGGGAGATCCACACGAGGCGAGGCCACAAGAACGGATCGCCAAATCGCAGTGCACGCAAACTTCAGCAAACAATCATCTGCGTGTGTCCAATCCCTGTTCTGTCCGGACGTGCCTTGTTGTGAATCTTTGTGGCGGGAAGATTTAGTTTCCCAACGCAGAGCGGAACAAGAAATATGGACGAATGGAAACAAAAAGAAAAACTTTTCGCCAGAACGTAGCCCAACCGTGTAACAGCCGTTCGCGACTGCATCTCGCGGAGACAGGAAAAAGTTTTTCCTCAAACTCGGACTTGGCGGCACCCGGCAGTGGGGGAAAACCGGAACACACAGTCCCAAAACCAGGTCCAGGAGGGAGACAGGCAACACACAAAATGTTGTGCACCGTCCCGGACCCGGACCTTTGGCCGTGGGATGATCCTGGACCCTGGCACATGGAACGACCAAAAAAGTGTTGAAAGCTCCAAGACAGAGGCTCATAATCTCTCCGTCTGTCCTCCGGTGGGTCCAAGGCGGCGGCGGTGCGTCAAGAGTTGAAGAGTGAAAAGTTTTCACGGATCCACCGGGGGGGCGCCGGGGGTTTGAAGTGTTCCAAATTATGCCGTCGAAACCTTCCTCGGCTGCGTTGAATGTGCGTCCTTCATACTTGGGGAACACTCTCACTCACTGTCCTACTTTCTCATTCTCTCTCTCTCTCTCTCTCTCTCTCTCTGTTTTTCATATCACTAATTATGTGAGTTGTGGCCAGATCTATCGTAAGGCAAAGAAGTGATCCCCATCGGGGCCACATATTCCAAGCGAGTCGTTCAAAGTGAACTATGATCAGCACAGAGACGCTGCTTAGCGAGACACAAATGAAGGCTATCCTGCTTCACATCTTTTGCAATTCGCTCGCGTTTTCAATTCAGTCGTGATTTTCGACAAATGTACTACACTGGTTTTGTTCAACTTCCTTTATTTCTTGCATGATTCGTGACGCTGCACGGTCGCCATGTGATATCTTTAATAATATCTTTTTATTAACAACCTTCGGCTTTAACTACCGTTTACTGACTGACTCATACTCTTCTTAAGCACTACCTTTATACCTATCTTAGCCTACTTTGTGATGAATATTCGCTACACATTTGACGAAAAGTGACAGAAGTTGAAGTTGAATAAACGAGTGAACAGGAAATGGAGACGCACGGTCTGCCGGCTCGACTGGCGGCCTAATTAATTGAGCGAACCCAAGCCTCGTACATTTTTATTAGCCCAACTGGCCCTGGAACCTGACGCACCCGAGAACGGCCAATACACGCTCCAACTAACCGACTCCGAACGTCAGGACCTCAGGGCTGACAAGCTGAAGCCCTCGGCGCCTGCATCTGCCGTGTGCTCATTTCGGGCCAAGGAAAAGACAATTGATACGTGATTGAAAGACTAAGTGATAAGAGTTTGATTTTTAATTGAAATTCCAACACTCGTCAACCGACGCAGAGTTCCCCAAGTGCAGAGCACAGACAGAGAATGGGAAATGGCGACACACACACACCGACTGGCACACAATCCATTTCCACATTCTGCAACGAGTTCTGTCGGTTCGGTCGGTTGTCTGTTAGACAGTGGCGCGTCCTCGATAGAGCAAACTGGAGCACGAGCCGTGGTGCATGTGGATTTTCGCCTCTCAAGCCTTCGAAAGGTTGCCAGCGAAAGGGTGCCCTGCCAAGGGCCTCGCCTCGTCACCGTACGATGTGTGTGCGATTGTTGATGACGAACACGACCGACGAGGGTCGCTCCTGCTCCTGTACCAACGATCGGAGACTGACAGTTTCTGATGGCATCGAGAACCATCGAGAGAGAGAGTGCCGTCGCGTTGCTGCCTTCTGACCGAAGGATGGCATTTTGACGCCGTCGAAGATCACGGTTCCCGCGCACCGCCGGTGGACACTCCACCTCCAGCAGGTGCGTGCAATCGAGCAACGCAAAAAGAAAGGCGTCCGGTGGTGGGCCGCAAGGCCGCGTCCAGCAAGCATCGACAGGAAATGAGTACTGCCGGAATCCGGAAGTCTGTGCTGGTTGAATGCGATTCATGTCCCGGCCATCCCGGTTTGAGAAACAAGACAAACTCTCCAACACTCCAACGGCAGCCAGGTGAGTACTGTCCAATCATTATCGCCAGTAATTGGAATTTGAATACCAAGACACGTGATCGCTTAAACGTAAACCACGACGCACGAGGCGCAAAACAGAATGGCGAATGGAACCACCAAATGGTTGACCTCGACAAGGAATTTTCAAAATCTATGAAAACGTTCCTGGTTCGTTCCACGGACACGAGAATTGATAACAAGGATTTATGCACACAAATACGCACTAACGTACAGTCGATTGACTCAACGAACTCTCGACTGCTGCTGCTGAACTTTACGTTGGCTCTGGCAATCTGGCATCAACGAATGAAGAACGAACGAATCATCATCGGCGGTCCTAAACTAACACAATGTGAAAACAATTAATGTTACGATTGACAACAGGTTTCGAAATAATTCTGAACTGAAGCGCAATATTGGCACAGTATGTTTGATTAATAACGAGATATTATTTTAAAAATATTTAAAATACAGCGTCGTCTGTTAGTTGGTAACATAGTTTGAAAGGTACTAGGCTGCTCATTAAGTTCTGAGCTTTTAAATTAGAGGGTGCTGCTACGAGCCTGATTTTTTTTTGTGATATTGGTACACTCTTCGTATGAACATATGTGAAATTTCATTTCAATCGGCCACTTAATTTTTTTTACAAGCCTTTTAGTATTGGCAGTATTTTTGTCACGTTACAGTATGCTTTAAAGCTGCTATGACGTCATCATTTGATGAAAAACGCTTTCCGCGCAGGATTTTTTTAGGTTTGAAAACAGACGGAAGTCACTAGGGGCCAAATCTGGTAAAAAGGGTGGGTACTTCAACAATTCGAACTTTAATTCACGGATTTTTGCCATTTTCAATATGCTCTTCTGACAGAATGCGTTGCCCTGATGAAAGAGGTTGTCTTTCTTCTGCAAACCGGGTCATTTTTCACGAATTTTCTCTTTCAGTTGCTCTAAAATGTAACAAAAATAATCAAAATTTATTGTTGCATCAATTTGCAAGTAATTCGCTAGCAAAATTCCATTCGCATCCCACAAAACTGATCCAAACATCTTTTTTGGCAATTTCTGGACGAACTCGTTTCGGAATCGTAGAAAAAGGTTCAAACCACTCCTTAGACTCTTGTTTTGATTCAGGATCATAGTGATAGACCCAACTCTCATCCACAGTGATGATTCGATGCACAAAATCCACTTTATCCTATCGAAAACGCTTTAAATGTTGTCAAGATAGATGCATTCGAATGCGTTTTTAGCGAATGCGGTACCCATATTGCAAACATCTTTCAGGAATACAACACTTCACTCAAAATATTGGTTTTACTGCTCAATGAGTTGTTTAGGTCTTGTACTTAATTTCTATTAGTGATTGGACGATTTTCGAAAACGATATCCTGTATTGTTTTACGATTTCAGGTGTTGTGCCTGTTTTTTCACGTTTTTAACATGAATCATCTTAAAGGCTACTACGACCATGTTTAAACTCAGAAAACCCCCTTTTAACCCCCCAATTAAAGGTGAAGAGTCCTTACACACTTTCATTATTGATTCATAAATTTTCTTTGCTTTTGAACCTTCCAAAAATAAAAATTGAATCACTGTACGTACTTGATTTTTTCCATTGTAAAAAAACCTGTGACATGTCGATACTAAACGGCTTGTAAAAAAAAACTAAGTGACCGATTGAAATGAAACTTTACATACGTTCATTTGAAGAGTGTACCAATATCACAAAAAAAAATCAGGCTCGTAGCAGCGCCCTCTAATGTAAAAGTACAGAATTTAATGAGCAGCCTAGTATGTTCTTCCTCCTTCTAACGCATTCAATTTCATGCAATTTCGGATGAAAGAATAAAAAGTTATGCGAGTTTATGTAACAGTAGGTTTAGTGTCACATGTCATGGAAAAGTAAACATGAAGCTAACATTAAATTTTGCTTTAAACTTGATAAACCACTGTACTGAGACCAAGTTTTTTGTTACAACAAGTTTATGGTGATGATGAGTGCATGAGTCGAACAAGAGATTTTGTGTGGTATAAACGATATCAATCAAAGGCGTGAACGTCCAGAAGACCGAAATCATGCAAAGTTTGTGGGTATAAAGTTCGGGAATGGATTGCTGTGAATGGAAATTTCCCCTTAAGGATGTTGGCTGAAAAGAGTAGCACAAGTAGAGACACTATTTGGAACATTTTATGTAATGATTTTAAGAAAAGAAACGTTTATGCTCGTTTGGTTCCGCATGAATTAACGACCATAAGCACGACCCGGAGGACGCTCGTGTAACACATTCGAAAGACATGATTAAAACCCCAAAAAGGGACACAACAACGCTCCGTATTTGCCTGATCTATCACCGTGTGACTATTTCCTGTTCGCTAAGCTCAAATTGACCATGAAAGGATCTTTTTATGATAACATCCTAGCGTTTCAAGCGGCTGTAACACGGCTACTGAACCTACT
>NW_026453915.1:9740-22786 GCF_943734635.1 Anopheles cruzii
TATCACCGTGTGACTATTTCCTGTTCCCTAAGCTCAAATTGGCCATGAAAGGATCTTTTTATGACAACATCCTAGCGTTTCAAGCGGCTGTAACACGGCTACTGAACCTACTGATGCATAAATGCGCATAACTGTTGAATCTGTTGTTCGCCTAACTAATAGATGGTGCGGCATTTATTATGTTTTAAATAAAATCTCGTTTATCGAACATACTTCGTATGAGAAATAGTTTATTCTTGCAAGTTGCAGCAGAACTTACCACACGGGATCGCTGTCGCTTTGCTCAATTGGATTTCTCTAAGACAGGATCCCGTGCAGAAACTACTCTGCTATTTGGTGCTACTGCAACTGCATTACTTACGGACACCGTTTCACGATATCGGAATGTTGGTGTTTTGGTCCTGAACAATTATTTACCAACGAATGCCCTGCGCAATTACTTCAGATTTGCGATGAATGTGGATCGACCACATTTTTGTGTAACATTTTTGGGACCTAATCTACAGAAGGGGCATTCGTTCGTAATCGTAAATTTTCCGTCATTTTCGATCGCCTTGAGGAATGCCAAATTATTAGTTTGCAAAGGCGTACGACCGTTTTACAATACAAAAAAGAACACAAGCAAACGCACACGAACGGAACACAAATACTGCCTTAGCCTTTCCTTCATCCTTCCGTTCACTCCGGCGACCTTGTTTATGCATTCCACGTTCGCGCGTTTACAGAGGGGCGTAATCTTGTCGGCAAATGTATGCCCCCCCGCCCCGTATTGTGGCCGAGATCAAAGCCCTCCACAATGGGCACCATCCTGCGTCACAGAGGACATTATTGAGGCCAGGTGTAGTGTAAGCCTTTCGCGATCCGCGCCTGCATTAGCCTACCGATTGATACACCAAAGGTTCGGATTCGGTTCAGACTTCACGCGGGATTTCAACTGAAGGACTAAAGGCCACCAGCAAAAGCCGAACCTTCTACACAATTTCGCTCGGAGCGCAATTCATTTATTGCACTATTGCATTATTATTATTTATATTTCCTACCCAACGCATAACAGAGGACCCGGGAACGCCAGCGCCAGTGCCAGGAGTTCCGGAGAAATAAAGCACCGATGGCTTTTTCTGTTAATTGAAACCACCAACCTGCCCGCCGCCGGGCATTCCATCTCGGTGCTATGGTCTCGACTTCTGGCAACCACTCCTGTTTGTGTGTGTGTGTGTGCCTTTGTGCGCAAGGGGACAAAGTCGGAACTCAAAACTCGGTGGTCCTGCTTCGGTCGCTCCGTTTTGCGTGCCGTTCCAATTTGCCGTGTGGAGTCTTTAGCCTGCCAAGATCGAAGCTCATAAAACGCACCTAAACTCGTATCAAGCACCTTTCCCGGTGCACCTCGCCCGGTGTACTGTGGCCCGTCCCTGGAAACACATTCATCATTTTTTGCTCCCTCTCTCTCTCTCTCGCTCTCGCTGCCGTTTGCCACAAAACGGTCCCCGCACGTCCGTCGCTGGAGGCACAAACATCTGCTGCGTCCCCTGCGCCACCCGGGGCCCACCTGTGCAGCCCTTCCGCGCCTTCCCTCCGCGCCATGCGGTCCAAAGTCACCAGGCAACCACCAGGCGCCTCCATCCATTGCATACATGTAGGCGCAATACGACCGGCAGCTCGTCCTTTTTCCGTGCCAATGAGTTTCTTCCGCCCTGCGTCGCTTCGAAAGCTGACCTAACCTTCGGGCCGGGAGGCAGAGTGTTCCCCTACCCAACCCGTCTACCGGCTGGCCGCCCTCCCGCCGTCAGTGCGAGCTTTTCACATATTTTTTCAGCCGGCCGTCACAGCCGGCGGGAGTTTTTCTTTCACTGAGCGTCGTCCGGAGTGCCGACGGCCACATCTGTGTGTGTGTGTGTGCGTGTGTGTGCGTGTTTTAACATGCCTTCACGAGGATGCTTGATGTTCGCCCTCTTCTTGCCGCCTTTCGGCGCAGCTTGTTGTTGTTGTGCTCCTTATCACACATACACGCGCGGGACTCGGGGCCCTACCCCGTGTCTATCTTACACCCTGCCGGCGGGTCGGTGTCACATGCTGCTTTTCCAGCCCAACCCGATCCCCTGGAGGCACACAAATAGCAGCAGCAGCAGCAGCAAGGACAGTGTGTGCCCCGTTCCGGTGGCTCGGTTTAGCAACCGTTTTAGGAAGTTTTCCATTGTTTCGCAAACAGCAGCAATAGAACAAAGCCCGGCAACAAAAAGCCGGCATTTCAAACACTGACCAACCCCATTCATCGCGCGCTCGGCAACCTAAGACGAGACCACTCCGTGTGTGTGTGCCCGGGCACTCTCTCACTGTCCGTTCCCCAGGGTGACTAAAAAATCTAATTAATTTTGTCATTGCATCTCAATAAACGTGTCCTGCGCGCTATCGTGGCCGGTGCAGCTATTTACTAGCACAAAGCGAGCGACACGGGTCCCGACTGTGCATTGGATTGCATTGCAAGCTGTATTATGACTAAAAAGCCAGCAGACGGTGCGCCTCGAAAAGCTGTGCTGGCCACAAGTCGGGATTTAACTACAACCTTAGCGCTTATTGCAGTCCCCGGAACGAAATCTTTCGGAACAACGTTTTACAGAGGCTGGAGTAAACTTTAAGTAAACATTGCCAATCAAATTACTCCACGTTGTTTTTCGGACACAAAAAAACTTCCTTCAAGAAATCGTAAAACGAAGACCAACTGTGTGGAGAGAGCCAAGGTGCCGAAGGTGTTGTACCGTAAAGAATGCATTTGAAGAGCTCCAACTTGGGGTCTTTCGAAGGAGAGATCTTAACGTTCAGATCACTCAGCCGTCATCGGTTGATGCACGCCGATACTCGATTTTGCGCGGTCTTAGGTCAAAATGGCTTTAACTGTCACCTGACTCGATAAGAGCCGTTAAAATCCCGCCTGGAGATGATGTTGCTCCAGGCGAACTGGAGAACCTCGAGAATAAAACAGTCTTAACAATGCTCTTCCTAGTTTATTTTCAGATTCTTATTTATAAAGTGAGATGCTGACCTCGAAGCTCGCACTTACGAACTATTTCTTAACCTATTCTTACGGCATATTTTTATAACCCGTGATGAATATGTCTTCTGTATGTTCCAAATTTGTATGTACTAGGTGTGTGCGTTGAGAAACGGACTTTTTTAACACACAAAAAAATGTTTATAAAATTTTTATGCAAATTTCTATTTTATTAGAAGTATGTGACATTGCTAGCTATACATTTCCCCTATCTCTCTGCTAAATCATGGATTCCCAGACAAAAGAATTCTTCGACTTTTTAAGTAAACTAATTAGTCATTCCATTTCGACTTTCTCGTAGAAAAACGAAGGGCTGCTCAGCCAATACGTGTCCTATCGAGGAAAATGAATGATATTCGGAAAGAACCAAGTCTGATGAATAACGCGGGGAGGAATAGCAGCTCCCATCCAAGTTATTTGATAGTTTCCTGAAACAGTTTAGTTTTTTGGGGCGCCTGGTGGCTGTTGCCACGGGCAACCAGGCGTCTCCATTTTAAAAAACTGGAACGTCTTTTTGGTCGTTTTCGATCAATGCATGGTTCAAATTGATCATTTGTTGTCAGTAGCGATCGGAATTAACGTTTGCATCAGGTTCTAGGAGCTTGTGAAATACCACACTCTTGTGTCCCATTAGAAAGTCCGTTTTTTGGAGTCCTTCGACGCTTTTTTTTGTAAAGTCAAAATCGCCATTTTGGAATTTTTGAAACCACTTAAAGCATTGCGATCTTCCAAATACAAGTCTCGACAAGCATTTGGTGCGATTCCGAAGCAGTTTTCTTCAACAGATAGCAGAAAAATAATAATCCCCGTAAAACTTCATTTTCAGGCACAAAAGTTGACATAGTTTAACCCTTTCAAAGATGAGTTGCAAACCGAAATATTTTTTTTTCAACCTGAAATCATTTACCGGATGTCAAAACAAGGTAATGATGAATGAACCGCTAAACTGGGAAGTCCCAATCGGCAGGTACAGCCATTTTTTTAAAAGTTCGTTTCTCAACGCACACACCTAGTATCTTATTTATAGAAAAATGCCGATTCCGCGGCTCGTACCTGCCAACTCTTCTAATCCGACAAATGCCTCCTGCTAAGTCAGTTTTTCCAGTCTTTTAAGCTTGGGACGTATTTTTATGACGCGACATCTCGCGTGTTCTAGTTTCACCTTCGGACCTCATACTTTGTGTCCTGGCCGTACAGGTTGAGTGTAAACAGAACAGACTTTGCATGTGATGCCTAGAATCTTACGCATCTGGTTTGCGTCGTTTGGTGAGATTGTATGGCCTT
The DNA here is from genome assembly GCF_943734635.1 of Anopheles cruzii. Classification (NCBI taxonomy): domain Eukaryota; kingdom Metazoa; phylum Arthropoda; class Insecta; order Diptera; family Culicidae; genus Anopheles; species Anopheles cruzii. Next base: position 14,071 of record NW_026453915.1, read on the forward strand.
TGCTGGATAGAATTCTTGGTTTGCGCAGGTCTTGGTCTTTGCACGTGGAATGCTAACCCCCCCAACCGGAAGCATGGCTTCATACTCACAAGTGTGCCTCCATACTTTGTACGCCTTGTATTCGTCCGTAATGATCAAGAAAAACCGCACATTTTAATAGACTGATTTCGACGGCGACCGTCACGTTTCGGTGTCCGGGGGGAGGGCCGCTGCGGCCCAAGGGAACCACGGCAAGTGATGGAGCGAAAAATGTTTGCCAACATTGGCCAGCCGGGAGCCAGGATGCAGCGCTCGCTCACAATGGCGCTCCGGAAACTGCACCGTTCGCGCGACGGCGGCGACCGGAGCGAGGCCCGGGTGTCAATGAGAAGCACGAGGCGTGTGTTTTCCCCGGCTACGCTCTATTTTAATTTATGCTACACGTATGAATATGTAGATTGCAGCGTTTTTGTGGGTTTTCTCAGATAAACGATGTTATTGTTTCCAGGATCAACTTAGTTCAACTTCATGTTTTCGCCGAGCATTTTCCGAGCGGTGCAGCAGCAGCACCGGTTTTTGCATAACGTTCATTGTTTTTTCTATTTTTTCTCCCTCTGCTCTGCCTCTGGTGCCGATGCCGATGCTTCGCCCTGTGTGTGCCGCGTGACGATGTGTGTTTGTTTTTTTTGTTTTTAATTTTTGTTTTTCGTTTGTTTTACTTCCGCTATTTTGTTTATGTTATCTCAGTCAGCCAAAGCGCCGCCGCCGCCGCCAACTTCCGCCGCCAATGGAAACATTTTCATTACGTGTTAGGGCACATGGCCCTTTTTCATGCTTATGACAACTTCATTCAAAAACTGCCGGCGGTAGTGCGCCACATTACGTTTGTGGAAATTTGGACGGAAATAATGGAGCTCCACCCAAAAAAAAAAAAAAAAAAAAACAAAGTCCACCATTTTCATTAACAATGCATAGTCTATTTTAATTTATGCTACACGTATGAATATGTAGATTGCAGCGTTTTTGTGGGTTTTCTCAGATAAACGATGTTATTGTTTCCAGGATCAACTTAGTTCAACTTCATGTTTTCGCCGAGCATTTTCCGAGCGGTGCAGCAGCAGCACCGGTTTTTGCATAACGTTCATTGTTTTTTCTATTTTTTCTGCCTCTGCTCTGCCTCTGGTGCCGATGCCGATGCTTCGCCCTGTGTGTGCCGCGTGACGATGTGTTTGTTTTTTTTTTGTTTTTAATTTTTGTTTTTCGTTTGTTTTACTTCCGCTATTTTGTTTATGTTATCTCAGCCGGCCAAAGCGCCGCCGCCGCCAACTTCCGCCGCCAATGGAAACATTTTCATTACGTGTTAGGGCACATGGCCCTTTTTCATGCTTATGACAACTTCATTCAAAAACTGCCGGCGGTAGTGCGCCACATTACGTTTGTGGAAATTTGGACGGAAATAATGGAGCTCCCACCAAAAAAAAAAAAAAAAAAAACAAAGTCCACCATTTTCATTAACAATGCATAGCAGTTGGTGGGAACGGCACATTCGGTGCCGCAGGGCCGGTAATTTAAGGCTTTGCAATTGAAATTGAAAACAATTCAACATCAAACAATATCATCAAACAGTTTGCGTTTGAAACAGCAAAAAACCCCACTGTTAACCACGTGTTAACACGGTTAGCTGTATATGCATGGGCGTTGATATTATTAATCCTTTGGCATTTTTTATAACAGTTTTTTTGCAGCTTACAGTCAAAACTGTTTGAATTTAATATGAAATACCATTTCTCGTGTTGCCGGCGTTTTGAAATGTAATAATTTTGGTTGGTTGTAATATTTTTGGTGGCCCAAGAAGTGTAGTTTAAAAAAAACATTTTCAACACACCACGTAAACAACCATTTGGGCACTTTATGTAAGACACATATCAAACTCGTCTCTTTAGCTGCAGGTTAGCAGATTTGTTACTTTGCGTTCCTCTACTTTTCCTTAAGAAGATTAAAGAGAAACGTTTGGGCTCAACACTTTTTTTCCCAGAAGCTTTTCAGCAACAAGTGTCGCTTGAAAATCGTTCAGGCATATCGGAAAAATGCATCCTAATAATGATGCCTAACACCGTATCAGTGCAAAGGATTGTAGATACTTTCTTAAAATTAGTAGGGTGTTCATTAAGTTTTGCGGGTCGATAAGAAGGACATATTTTTATGGTTTTAAACACACTTTATAATTCAGTATGGTCTTCCTGAACATCAATACACTTGTTCCAAGGAGACTCCAATTTATAAATTCCATCTCTGAACCTAAAACTTGGAACGCCTTCTAAATACGCTTCTGCAGCTGTTATGACGTCATCATTTGATGAAAAACCCTTTCAACGCATGGTTTTTTTGGGTCTGAAAACAGATGGAAGTCGCCAGGGGCCAAATCTAGCGAATACGATGGCTACTCAAACAATTCGAACTTTAATTCATGGATTTTTACCAATTTTATAACCAATTTTTTGCCCTGATGAAGAACCATATTTTTCTTCTGCAAACCTGGTCTTTTGTTACGAATTTTCTCTTTAAGTTGGTCTAAAAGGTTACAACAACAATCGAAATTTATTGTTTCACCAATTTGCAAGTAATCCGCTAGCAAAATTTCATTCGCATCGCACAAAACTGATGCTAACATCTTTTTAGGCAACTTCTGTACGAACTCGTTTCGGAACGGAAGAAAAAGGTTCACACCACTCCTTAGTCTCTTTTTTTGATTCAGGATCATAGTGATAGACCCAAGTCTCATCCACAAAATCCGCTTTATCCTATCGAAAACGCTTTAAATGTTGTCAAGAAAGATGCATTCGAACGCGTTTTTAGCTAATGCGGCACCCATGTTGCAAACAGTTTTCAGGAACCCAATACTTCACTCAAAATATTGATTATACTGCTCAATGAGATGGCTAGGCCATATAAAGAAATGTCTTTCAGTGATTCGACGATTTTCCAATACGACATCCTGTCTTTTCAAGCACCTAATTATAGGTGAAGAGTCCTTATACACTTTCAACATTCGTTCATAATTTTCCATTGCCTTTAAACCTTTCAAAAATAATAATTGAATCACTGCACGATACTTGATTTTTTCCATTGCAAAAAAATACTGCGACACCCGATAAGTCACCGATTGAAATGAAACTTCACATACGTTCATTTGAAGAGTGTCCCAATATAACAAAAAAAAATTTCAGGCTCGTAGCACCGTCCTCTGGTATCGACCCGCAAAACTTAATGAACACCCCGGTAAACTAAAGATACCATTAGTTCCAATGATGCTTAAGAGCATTTCGCGCGATAGTGCAATCGAACCACATTTAAAACCCGCATCCAATCACTGCTTTCAGCTTCCGCTTCTGCTGGAGCACCTGGCCAGAGCAGTGCCGCCGCCCGTTGAAGAATGCAGTCAGCATTAGAAATTCCCCCCCCCCCGGAATGCCCGCCATCTGTCGCCGGTCGTTGAAAAGCATTAACTCGGCGGCTATTAACATTTTTTAGGGGTTCCGAAATTAACATGAACTCAGCGCGAGCGTGCATTAGGTGCGCCGCGCGCTCCTTCCAAAAACCGTTGAAACCGTTGCTTCGTATCATTTCACCTCAACCGCACATCGAAATTCATTTTCCCACGCACCAGCTGCGCCAGCAGAATCGAATTATTCTCAGTGTTACTCTCTACGCCGGCACTATCGGCCAGCCGGCCTCGACTATCCCGACGGGACGCACCGGAACGATATGCCATCACACGGGCGGGTCCTCGCAAGTGAATCGGTTTTCATTTCAAGGGGCCGGAAGCACGGTATCGGCGCGCGCGCCCATTAGGTGCCGAGAGAGAGCGCAAATCGACTTCCGTGACTGGAATGTGATTATGCTGGGGAATCATAAACCATGCAAGCGCGCACACCTGTCGCCATGCGGCTCAACATTACGGACGACGCTACGGGGCTCTCAAAGTAAACCAATTCGGCCGGTACGGCAACTAGCGAAACCAATCCCTTGAAGCGAGTCCGACAAAATTTAAGACAATCGCATAACTGACTGACAGCCCGCCTGACGGGCGGCCGCGGAGAAAATGGTGAAATTTTCCGAAACGGCCTTTGCCACGGAATGGGGTGCAAACTGGCGCCGGCGGTGTCCAAAGTACGCCGCTGCCGAGCCCAGCCTTGCCAATCAGTGCATGCATCACCAGCAACACTTAAGCCTCAGCACCGAACCGCAGACGCAGACGACGTGCGTTGGCCGAAGAAAACGGTATTATTGTTTATTGCACACTGTACACCATCGAGTTCCGGTCTTGCCATCCGGTTGCTACCGGATGGCGTCAATGTCGTCTCACCGGCAGCAGCAGCAGCAGGACGACGACGACGAATTCCAATAATCAGTTCTGCAGACACTTCAACACCCTTACGGTGCGTGTGATAGATAATGCACAACGCCCGGTAGGAACCAGAGATAGGATGCTCGAGAGGAGCAATCTACACTGGAGCGCGGCCGGGTCCACCGAGCCTGTTGAGCACGGTGATGAAGAGTGTCACTATTCAGCATAATCACAACAAGCACCGTCACCTATGATGTCCCCACGGTGCCGGGCCCATAAAAGACACCTGACAGGCACACCTTACCTTATGCTGTCGGCCGGTTATGCTTCTAATTTTTCGGACGAAGCTACGGTCCGAAATTTATCCCGGAGTCTCTTTCGTTTGTGTGGGACATACATTTTGGGGACATTCGGGAACTGGGATGGAAAACGGTCACTTTTAAGGGGGGTATTGTTTCTTCGCTTTAAAAGAGCAACAATCGTAACTGTTCGCAGGAGCAACATTTATCGTTCCCATTTTTGTGTGCCACACTTCTCGCTACTCAACCGGCAGGCAGCTACTTACCGGCGCGTCCCGACTCGATAAGGCGCGTAACGGCGTGTGGTCGCAAGTTATTTGTGCTGTAATTTACCTGTAACGAAAACAAAAATATTGAAACATCGTTAAACATTCTTTCATCGCCTTTTTTAGAGCGCGCACGCATACATCAACACACACTTTACTGTGTGGCCATCATCAACCCATTTGCTTTCAGTCAAACCATTTAAAATTCACTTTACTACCAGCGCAGTAAAGCGCAAAAGTATGTCCCGGTTACGGCATCACACAAAGGCAGGCGCGCGCGCAGCTGCATAAGGGATAATATTCCCTGTTTTTTGTCCTGTTACCACAAGCGTTGAGCTTTTACCACGCGCCATTCACTCTCACTCTAGTTTGCCATCAAAAAAGGATCGGTTCGTTGTGGCGTTCAACGTTCTAAAGGGTGATACGGACAAAAACGAGTCAACTTCAACTTGACGCAGTATTTGTCATAGTGCATCAAAAATTCTATACATATCTCATTTTAAAGATGTTTTTGTCTAGAATCATACGTATTATTCGATTTTGACATTTGCCCTTCATTTGTGAAAATGGCGTCGAAACAAGAGGAGCTTGTTTCAAAGCTTTGCACCGTCAGCGAGAAAATCCAAAATACTCGCGCGCCAAGTTAGCGAAATTGATGAATGTGGCCAAATAAACTGTCACGAATGTATTAAAAGTATTCGGAGAACGTTTGACGACAGTCAGAAAGACTGGATCAGGTGGAAGTCGGAAACAGGAGACTACGAAAACGACGAAACGGGTGATCAGTTGTTTCAAGCGGAATCCCAAACTCTCCGTCCGAGATGTCGCAGGCAAGCTGGAAGTATCGTCTTCAACCGTACGATGAACTAAAATACGAGCTAGTCTAGCATTCTAGAAGAAAGTAGTGGCTCCAAATTGTGACGACAAGCAAAACATGTCGGCCAGAAAACGATCGCGGAATCTGTGCATAAAGATGATCACGAAATTGTCTGCGTAGTGCAGGATGATGAAACCTACATCTAGGCAAACCTTAAACAGCTTCCTGGACAGGAGTACTATAGTGCAACTGAAAGGGAAAATGTAGGAGAGATTTGCAAGAACATAAAGCTGTCAAAATTTGCAAAGAAATTTCTCGTATGCGGGCTTTCTGTTCTTATGGTTTAAAAAGTGGCATTTTCATCGCGATCGGCACCATCAACCAGGAAATTTATGTCCGAGAGTACCTGAATAAACTTCTGTTGCCTTTCTTAAAAAAGTACAAAGGTTCTTTTCTGTTTTGGCTCGATTTAACATCTTGTAATTATGGAAAACAGCTCATGGAGTGGTATGCCGCAAACACCGTCCAGGAGGTACCTAAAGACATGAACCCTTCTAAAACGCCAGTGCTAAGCCCAATCGAAAAATATTGGGCCATTATCAACCGGAACCTTAAGAAGACTCGTAAAACAGTTGTCGGTGAGATGGAATTCAGAAAAAACTGGCGTTCTGTAGCAGAGAAAGCGACTAAGAAAACGGTGCAAGAGTTGATGAAAGGGGTAAAACGAAAAGCTAGGCAATTCGCATTCCTGAATGATATTTTTTTACATATTCTGTATAGAATGAGCTTTCAAAAGAAATATTACTTGATTTTTTAATAATTTTTTTGACTGATTTACACAAATTTTTTTGTTTGACTCGTTTTTGTCCGTATCACCCTTTACACACAGATTGTGTGTCCTGCGCCTTTTTTGTGCTTCACGTGCGTCGAAAGTGCATTGACACTTTGCTCACTATGCTTCCCGACGGGTTACGTTTCAGGACTGTCGACTAATTATTTTACTTTGAGCCGCGTTTAATTGCCGCAAAAAAATATTTCCGAACGGCCAAAGAGTTTGTCTAGATAATATTCTTCCCGTGTGTGTATGTGTGTGTGGGGGGAACCGTTTTAGGACTACCGCCTATCACTCATCGTGGAGTACCGGGCACCAGGCGCCTCCATCACGCGAAATCTGGTGCCGGAAAGAATGGCGCTTGGTCTGTGGCCTAAACCACACACCGGGTACCGGCACGTACGAAAAAGAACTTCAAAGAAGCTCGCCAGAAGCCGCTGTGGATGCATTACGTTCCCGACTGCTGGCTGGCTGGCTGGCTGGTGAACCGCCATCGTCAAATTTGCCATCATGGTGTAAAAATATAATGAACGTAGAGGAGTTGGAGCTCATCTTGGCGAGCGAAAGATACCATTACCGACACACGGTGCCAGACACACACACACACGTGTGGAAGTTTTTTTATCGCCACAAAATCTTTGCTCCGGAATGATGAAAGTACATTTCTGACATAATTTAGCAAACTGGCACCGTTTGTGTTCCGCCGTCCGCCGGCCATATATCCGTGCGATCGTTCCAGACATGTGTGACACATCCGACGGGGGAACGCGAACCGAACGAGACGCGGAAAAGGGAAAAAGGCATCATTCTCCCCGCAGTGACACATTTACTCCGGCGTGCTCACAATTCGGTGGGCTATTTGTCTCCAAGTTTCGGTGGGGGGGCCACTTTCGCCTTGCCAGAGACTGTAAAATTGTGATGAAAATTTATCACTTCTTTCACATTACGCGGCACGTTCGGTGCCTTAATTTTAATTGAATAAACTTCCTTTCATGTTTCATGTGGCCGCTCTCGGGACGACGAAAAACAGGGCGAGAAACAAAAAACCTTAGCCAATTCTTTTTGGTACGACAGAAAACACAAAGACCACCGACCGACCGCCGACTGTGGCGCGCACTTCTAATTCTCATAACGAGGGGCCATCATCAACGGTAATCACCGCAATCGTAATGTGTGGGTCGCCGCGGGTGGGCGATTTACAAGGAAGAACACATCGCCCCCCCAGGCGGGCGCGTGTGCGGTTAATACAGTCGGCGATTTATGTAATTATATCAAACCGCAAACTAACGGCTTGCCTAATGGGATAAAGTTTTAAACTGTGTGTCTGCGGAGATTTCGATGTGAACAAAACCCTTGCTTTTCTTTCGTTTTCCCGGCTTTGTTCCCGGGTGTTTCCAATCTAGCCGCCATCTTCCCGATGGTAGTTGCGCCAATTAAACATCACAATTATCGCACAGGAATAGGTTATCATTGGCCTGTGTCTTCCCTTCTTAATTGTATACTATAACCAAAGAGTTCCAAGCCACTGTGGCTTTCGGAGGCGATTAAAGAACGTGTTGAATGCAATGGTGGTCAGAAAAAGGATCACAAATTTAACAAACCGGAAAACCGGAAGACATACCTATTTTGTGACTAAAACATTAAGCACCACTTGAGAGTTGTATGGCTTAGATAAGACACATAAAGTTAGATAAATGTTGATAAAATAAATGTTGTTCAGCCAGCATTTGGACAAAACTAAAAAGGACCAAGAAGTCCAATTTGTTTAACAATTGCTATCAATCATGAATAGTCGGATTCATCACATGATCGAAGAGTAGGATTTTTCCTACTTGAATTTTACAATAAATTGTAAGAAAACACATTGCCCCACTTACTAACGGACATATTAAAGTCAATAATTATGAGTTCCTGCTCAGGTCATCGGCTCGTGAACTTCGAGCGTGACCAAAACAGTCAAATTGAGCAAGGATCGTAAACATCTTAAATGACCAACATGGATGACCAGAACCGACCGTCTACGATGGTCAAGTTCAGTAGAAGGCAACGCGTATTATGGTGAAATAATTAATTAGCGCCGATTCTCAACCAAGCTTGAGAATCGCAATCCTAATTAACATACTCAAGGGTCGGACGAACAAGACAACAATACTAAGCTTTTGGACACATGTTATC
>NW_026453916.1:0-22544 GCF_943734635.1 Anopheles cruzii
GAGGAGGAAAGGGAAACTGAACAAATACGTCACCGGGAAGCCCGATCGTCTGAAAAGTAGAAGTAGCGGGAAATGCAAAGGGAAGCTGATCGGATACGTCACCAGGAAGTCCGTTGAAACATCGGATAATCGAGAAATGAGGATGAAATGAGGCGTGGCAACGCGCGCCGGGATCAGCTAGTCTATTTATAAAGCTCTACAGTGCGTGACAAGGACAGTTAATATAGTCAGTTTTTTTACTTAGAAGAACGGACCGGACTGTATTTATGATATAGTAAGTATAACAACAAAACATAATCGAAATTTTAAAAACTTTCTTCACTTGAACTAAAACACAAAGTATAACGTGGCACATCTGAATCAAAGCTGTTTCCCAACGATGTTTTCCTTAATTATTGGTGATAAATTGTGTTGATCGTTTCCTCAATTATTGTTCATAAATTGAGGGATTTGATCATTGATCGCTTTTGTCGTGCTTCTCAGTCGCCGCATAAAGTCTCCAGAGAGCGGTGGGCTTCATCAGTTCATCTGTCTGACCATCTTGAAATTTACCGTAATTGTTATGGAAGCGATGACCATCGTAAGGAGCTGACGGACGGTAGTCGCTTGAAAGGCCAACAGTTTGCGCGGCACGCGCAAATTCTTGGTAAACTTTCTGAAACAGAAATCCTATACGAAAAGCTCGCGGGTTGAGTTGTGTTGGGCACTGCTCTCGCGAAGGCACGAACTGGCCACTCTGCAGTTCGTGAGCAATCAATAGAAGAAGGTCTGCCTCGACAACACGAAGAATGCGACATTCGACCAATCGAACAAGGGTCAGTACTGTAACCTTTAACGCGGGTGGCACTGCTGCTAATGCGTTGTCCTCTACGACATCTGAACAAACCCATTGCAGTAGCTGCAACTTACGCTCCAATAATGCTGCCATCATTGCATCGTCCCGTGACAGCAAATCCATGAAGTGTGGAACGTTAATATCGCTCGGAAACACTGCCGCTATGTTATGGTGGGCATAAGCTACTTCGTGTCCTTTTTTTGCAACCAACGTAATGTGGTCCCGTTCGTGTTGACGATGATACAGAATTATACCAGCAACTTTAGCAATTAGCGGCACGACGATATCAAAGTAATTGCCCAAGTCCTCGGAACGGTAGTCAAAAAAATACAACGTGCAGTTTTGGGGCGCCCCGTTCAGTACTCCTAGAACAAAGTGCTGGGATTCTTGTAGCAGAAACGTTTCGATCGAATCGGGTGGGGGCTTCAATCGATAAAGCGTCTGTAGGTCCTGCAAACAGAAATTTAACGAGAAACGTAAACCAATGGGAAATGCAGAAGTACATAAGTCTCAACGATTAAATATAGTTACATACGCTTCTGTAAAAGTCTAAGCTTTGCTTAAACCACGCAACCGCCTGATCGGGAATCCGTCTTCCTTTGTACACACGTCGCAGGACCTGCTGGATGTTGTCGTCGTCGTCGAAATCCGAATCCAATGTCCGAACGTACTGTGCCAACTTCAGAAACCGACCTGGTTCCGACCCTATAAATTTCTGCTTATTACATATTATTCATATTCATGAATTAATAATAATAATAAACTATATATATAAAAGAGTACCGCGTTATTTTCTCATTATTCACAACTCAAGAACGGCTGAACCGATTTGGCTGAAAATTGGTGCGGAGGTAGCTTAGATCCAAAGGATACTTTTTATAATCCGATCGCGTCACAATGTTTTTTTCTTCATATACTAAGACGAGACAATCAGAGCGCCCAACAGCAAGCAATTGTCCCTCTCGTGCATGTTGCCAGATGTTTTGGAGGCGCAATGATTTTACTGTCTGGAAATTTCCGCCAAACACTGCCAGTAATTCCAAGATCAAGGGGCTACTGACGAAATGAACTTATTCTCTTCTTGTTGAACCCCTCGCCACTTTCCAAATGGTGGCTCCCATACAAAATTAGGGTAAATTGCAGCAAAATTCGTAAAGTGTTCAAACAATTTGAGTCAAATTTAGCTGGTGCGAGTTTTGCCATGTATCCAACGGGAAGCGGGAAGGAAAGCCAATCGGATACATCACCGGGAAGCCCTATCATTCGGAACAGAGTAACGGGAGGAGGAAAGGAAAACTGAACAAATACGTCACCGGGAAGCCCGATCGTCTGAAAAGTAGAAGTAGCGGGAAATGCAAAGGGAAGCTGATCGGATAGTCGAACACCGAAAGTCCTTCGAAACGTCGGATAAAATTAGGATGAAAATGAGGCGCAGCCACGCGCGCCGGGAACATCAATTTCATAATTAATATGAATTCTGAACGAATCTTTTTGAAACACCTTTATATCAAAATAAAAAAAAATTAAATTTTTTGCAATTTGGAAAACAAATTCGCAATCTGAAATTTTTTGCAATTTATTTAATTCTAATTTTCAATCTGATTTTTCTCAAATCATATAGGTGCGCCATCTACCCGCCAAACCAGGTAAATTCGTTGTCAATGACAGTTTCACCGGAAATAGTTGCGAGGCTGTCAAAAGGAAACTTGACTTTTTGACAGCTGTCAGCGATGCTGTGTTTCATTCTCTCTTTCCGGCATCTTTACGATCCGAACGTGAACATACTTCTTAGAAGTGTTCAATACTTTTTAATTTTGCTGTGCATAACAATTCATCAGCATGCCACCGAAGTTCGACCCGAACGAGATTAAGCACGGTACGTTTGATGGGGATGTTTTATCGTCCCGCCAGCAGTGCATACCCTTTCTTCAACCATAGCCCCGACCGACGGCATTTACCGTGACCACGTATCGTACCGCTCGGGCTACCTTAGCAATTCTTTCATTGATTAGCGTGGCCAGCACCTGTGGACGGATCAAACGGTGGTTTGATGTGAATCAAACCAAGCTGATAGTTTCGTTTTGCTCTAATTGCAGTTTACCTCCGGTGCGTCGGTGGAGAAGTCGGTGCCACTTCCTCCCTCGCTCCGAAAATCGGTCCTCTTGGTCTGGTAAGTGCACGCGCAGTCCCATATCTTTCACACACAGGATGTTAAACAATGCTTTGTTTCTCTTGCAGTCTCCGAAAAAAGTTGGTGACGACATTGCCAAGGCAACTGGTGATTGGAAGGGTTTGAAGATCACCGTTTGCCTCACGATCCAGAACCGACAGGCTACGATTTCCGTTGTACCATCGGCTGCTTCGCTGATCGTGAAAGCGCTTAAGGAACCGCCACGCGATCGTAAGAAGGTGAAAAACAGTGAGTATCGAACGGTTGATAACACAGCTGGATCGAGTCCGATAACAATAGTTTGTGTTTTCTTTTCTCGTCCGATGCGTATCGTGTGATTTACCATTCTTGCCATAGTTAAACACAATGGCAATATCACCTTCGATGAGGTCGTCAGCATTGCGCGTGTTATGCGACCGCGCTCCATGGCAAGGGAGCTATCGGGAACCTGTAAGGAGGTGCTCGGAACGGCACACAGCGTTGGTTGCACCATCGATGGCCGTGCCCCACACGAGGTAATTGAGGATATTTCGTCCGGTGCTATCGAAGTACCATCGGAGTAAGCAACACACCTGGCCCGACAACCGATTGTTCTTTCGGCGAGCGTGTACAATAAAAACAATCTACAAATAACAGCAAAACAAGTTTATCGTTTTTTTTTACTTTTGTTTCGTTTAATTGATCGCCACCGTAAATCCTCAGCACACTAGTCGGTAGGAAATGTATCTTCCGGCAGTTTCTGACGGGCGGATAATTTTCACCACTTGTCCGCGCTTCAGACCGAAGTAGCGAGCCACCGGGTCGCCTGCCTGTATCCTCATCAACATGTTTTCTTTGAGCTTGTAACGGGCCAACAGTTCCTGTTTCTCCTCTGGTGTCATAACGACGTGCTCCGGAACTAACTCGTGCTCGGTGATGTTAATCAACAACTCGGACTCGAGAAATTGTTCTAAAATATACTTCGGTGCCATGTCGACGAGGGATTGTTTAGCCGATGGTGTCATGCCGGATTGCACCACCACAATGGCCCGGTGAATGTTTTCCTCCTGCATTCGGGTGCAGTATGTTTTGATTGTTTTGATGCCAATCTTCGGTTCGTCGGGGAAGAAAACAAACATCTGATCCGTCGGATCGTCGTTGTGTGCCACCAGTACGATCAGATCCGAGCGTGCCGGTCGTTTTTCGCTAAAATCATGCAATTTCATCAGTATCGCGGCAAGCCGAGCGTAAGAATCGGCCTAAAACACTTACCTTGGTTTGTCGCCGAACTGTTCCTTAAATTGTTCGAGCGTTTGATCCAACTCATCCTGCGTTACCAGATAGCCCCGATCGTGGCTTAGCTGCATCACGGTCTTTCGGATGCGCCAAAGTTTGTACGTTTCCGCATCATCATCCATTGTCGCAGCTCTAGTATGAATACGATTTTCTGCCAAGAACACAAGATTCCGGTCTGCTTGCTGACCAAACAAAGCTGAAGCCGAATACACGAGGGCAGTGTTGCCAACCAGAACCATTTAAAGCGGAAGACTCTCAAGCAAGGTTAATACATAAACACACATAACATTTACTTTGTTTTGTTTCTATACCCCAGCGTTTAACCATTTAACTTGATTATTGTTATTGCGAATGTCCATCCTTATGGTCATAATGGTTAAAGTACGTTCAATTGAGCTAGGGTTCATTTTATTGGATTTTTATAGTTTTGGTCCGCAATTCAGCAAAGTTTGGCCTAACGTCAAAGAAGGCGCCTCGGCAGCCCTGTGATTTTGCCAATCGCGCTTTGGTTTGGCTTGGTAGTCGAGAGTGTTTTCACAAAGTTGTGATGATTTCTCCAGTTTCTGAGTGACTCCAATTTGCGCGCCTATACGAATAGTAACTGTAATCACTTGCGATTTGCTGAGTCGCACTCCCATCGTTTGCAAGCTACACCACTTTTGCCGCGATTGGCGAGCGCTCCTGGCTGGACGCTTGTGTTACGCGCAACTTCCCTCCGCGGGTGGTGGGCCTAGAAGCTAAACACCGTAACACAATGACAGGCCAGCAGCAGTATTCCCTAAGATGGAACGATTACACCAGCTACATTACGGGTGCGTTCGATGCACTGCGCTACGAGGAGGATCTGGTGGACGTGACGCTGTTTTGCGAAGGCCGCAAGATTCGTGCCCACAAGGTGTTGCTGTCGGCGTGCAGCACCTACTTCAAGGAGATTTTCAAAGAGAACCCATCACAGCATCCTGTGATCATATTTAAGAACGTCAAGTTCACCGATCTGATGTCGCTGGTGGAATTTATGTACCAGGGTGAGGTCAGCGTTTTGCAGGAGTCGCTTCCCTCGTTTCTCCACACGGCGGAGATGCTATCGATTCGGGGACTGGCCGATACCAACAATGAGCAGCAACAGCAGCAACAACACCATCATCTACCGGATCAGCCGACCTCGACCCTGGCGCAGCAGATATTGCAGACCCAGTCACAAAATATGGCCACCAGCGCTACCATCACGACCACGGAACCCGTCTACTTTACGCTCCCGTCGAGCTCCACTATCGTACCGCAGACGAAACTCGAGACCCAGCCATCCACAGCGGCAGCTCTTCAGACCTCTCAGCAGTTTGTTAATAAAATCACACTCAAATCCAGCGATATTGCGACCGCCGTGGCCGTTCCGATTGGTCAACCACAAACTCAGCAACAACAACTGGCAAAGCTACAAGTAAAGCCTGATCCTCCCGTAGTAACGGCCGTCCCGCAGCGCACCGTCGGTGCAGGACCAACGACGCAAGGCCAGGTCCAAACCAACCAAACTAATCAAGCGGCCACACTGCAGGAGTTGGTGGATAGCGTCGTTACGTCGGCGCGACCAAAAAAACCGAGGCGCATCGTGAAGGCGAAGGCGCAAACGGTCAAGCAACCGGTCGCGGGAACCTCGAGAGGCAACGTCTCCGGTAACACCCGGACCAATTACAGCGAAACCGGAAACCAATCGGACAACGGAATGGAACTTTACAGCGACGGACAAAGCGGGCAGGAGCATGATCAGGTAACGACGTACACGGACTCGGTGCACTCCACTAACAATGATGTGAAAATTCAAATATCGGAGTACATCAACGTGGGAGAAGGCCTAAATGCGGCTAGTGGCGACAGTGGGTCCTACACGCAGCAGGAAGGTTACGAGTTGGTTGGGGATCCCATCGCCGACCGACCGGAAGGAGACGAGCACATGGGACAGAGCTGCTTCGAAATGGAAATTGTTGATATGGACGGTATGAACGGCATGTTTCCGGACGATGGAGCGACGGAGGAACCAAAAGTGAAACGAGAAATGGCGGATGAGAGTGCTGGAAGTTCCAAGGACGAAGCAAAGAAATTCAAGTGCAAGGAGTGTGAGAAATCGTTCGCCACCTGGAAATCGCTGGCGATGCATCGCCATATTCACAGTGGTAATACGAAGTGCAAAATTTGCGGCGCGGTACTCTCACGTACCGCCAATCTCAAACGGCACATGAAGTTGAAGCACGAACCCTAAAAGCATGGGCGGCTACGATGATGATGACGATGCGTGTAACGGAAAGCGCAGATGAAGGCTAGATGTGTTTTCATATTTTTCCGATTACACTTGAACGAGATACGCATAGTACTTGTTGCTATAGCTTCAGCGTTTACTGATACTTCTGTCAGAATGTTTTTAAACATCCTTTTTATCTTTGTATCGTCCTGTGTGTGCATCCGTATATTGTTTATTGATTATTAACACTGAAATAACAAAATTGTAGGTATGGGTAAGAAATAATTATCTAAGCCTAATAAGATTGTACGAAAAGGTATTAGATTTAGAAAGTGTTTGGCTACATTCAACGGTGGAAATATTTTCATTTGCATCGAATGCTCTTTCTGATCAGTTCAGCTAAGGAAGCATGTCGTTGGCCATCAGAACGTGTTTTGACCGTGAAACTGCGAACCAAGAATCACAAGAAAGCTGCAGAGAAGAATTGGCAGTAGACTGCTTTCCCTTACCGGTACCCGTTCGCACCTGATTTTGATCAAATGTTTAAATTCATTAATGTTACTGCTCATTGATCAGTTTCAGCATTGACCTTTATCGATCTGTAAGACACGTCGGACAAAGATCTGACTACGGACTACGGTTTGTGAATGTGGTATATTTGAAACATTTTACGTACTATATTGATGAAACATGTTCGATCTACCATACTGTGGTAGAATGTCTGAACTGCGCGGAGTACCTATAATTAATGCAAACGGTAGAAATAAGGATATAGATTTTGAATGATTGTTTGCGAATGTAATGTAAAATAGTTAAATAAATGTACAAAAAAAACCCGTTTGCAACATAAGTTTTATTTGCTAAGACGCCTCTTTCGTAAAATTCATGTTCCTCGCACTTCAACTGACCGACACGAATTCTCGGATCATCCATCTCGTATTTTGCTTATCGATGTGTTGCTGCGAAACAACTGCTGGTTTGGTTTGGCTAATCTCGCAGTTGTCCTAACACGCCGGCGATATCAGCCACATTTCAACACGCGAACATGGTGGAGATCGCAGATCTTTCGCTTATCCGGCTACAACCGCTGCGGTCAGTCTTGGCCTGCCCCAGAGACAATGTTTATCTCAGTTGCTTTCTGTAACGGTGTGTTTTTTTACAGGCGAGGTTGTTAGCTCCGCGCCAACCCCCACCTGTCACGCCGGTGTCGGCGACGATCGTTATCGACTACTCTATGACTGTTCGTTTAGCAGTGGACAATTTAAGTACATAGTGGCCAGTATGCAAGGCTGATAGTTGTAGAACATTAAAAAAACCATGCAGAATGGTACTTATCCAGCAGCCAACAAACTGGTTGGATAGAAGAACAGTACAATAGCATTTCAGGTTGCATTCGCAAAGTCTGAAGTCAAAAAGGCTTCGAAAGTAAGTAACGAACGCAATCATCCCAAGGACGCATAAACATTATCAGAGTCGCAGCGGCAGGCGAAGTTAAGCGGCAAATTGCATTTGCACCCAGTGCATTTGTTCCGAGGCAATGTGCCTATGTGTGCATGGTTGTTCGATCGAATCCCGTTGCCGTGTGAGTGAGATTAGAAGAATCCCGTGCGTAGAAGTTATGTCCGTCAATTGACCGTAGAACGAAACACGGAAAATACAAAAAAAAATCCAGGGTGAGTTCGTGTGGTTCTTGACATACCAACAGCGTTTGTCTGTCATGCGAAACCAAAACATTGAATCCATTTCCAAATGAAACGAGACCGCAAATCATAATCGCAGTGAACAGCAATGGGTGTGCGATTTTTACAATCGTTTATGGGGCGCCAGGTGCAGGACGGCGTATATTACGTTCAGATACCGCGTGAAATACGGTAAGCACTCGACAGCGCATACGAAACTTCACGCATTCTTCGGGCATTTTTGTTTCCTAATTCCACAGCAATTCGGCTGAACGGCGTAAACAAAAACCGTTAATACTGATTGATCTGATGGCTCTGCATCATTTGTTTAGTGGGAATAAGTGCAGCGTGTTGTGCGGATCGCAGGTTATGCTGTGTGAACAGCAAGCTGCCCAGTTCTTCTCCCAGTTGGTGGAATCTGGAGCAGAGCTGGTGTTTTTTTGGGACGGTAATGTGCAGGAAAACAAATACGACACATGGATGACGCGACAAAATGAGAAGTACACGAGAATGATCACTATTATCGATGCAATCAATCGAGGGCAAGCCTTGCAGAGAATTGCTAAAGCTCGCAGTAATCTTATTCCGAGCAACACGTGTATACAGTTGAAGCTCATAGCTGAGAGGTATGGACGGGTCATCGTATCGTTTCACGCCGAATGTGATCAGGAATTGGCTGCGTATGCCTTGGAGCACGAAACGTTGGCGATCATTTCCAATGATACCGATTTCCTCATCTTCGAGGGCTGTTGGCAGTTATGGTCAGCGGATATTAATTTGGAAACGCTTCGCACACGCGCCTTCAGTAAGGAAGCGCTTCGCCGGAAGCTTCAATTGAGCGTGCCTGGCATGGCACTATGGGCGACGCTGTCCGGAAATGACTTTTACAACTACGAACAGTTGAAACCATTTCACCATACTCTTGGGTCGGAACAAGGTCGGTTTCTGAAGTTGGCACAGTACGTTCGGACGTTGCCGAGCGTAGAACATTTCAACGACGACAACATCCAGCAGGTCCTGCGACGTGTGTACAAAGGAAGACGGATTCCCGACGAGGCGGTTGCGTGGTTTAAGCAAAGCTTAGACTTTTACAGAAGCGTATGTAACTATATTTAATCGTTGAGATTTATGTACTTCTGCATTTCCCATTGGTTTACGTTTCTCGTAAAATATCTGTTTGCAGGACCTACAGACGTTTCATCGATCGAAGCCCCCACTGGATTCAATCGAAACGTTTCTGCTACAAGAATCTCAGCACTTTATTCTAATTGCCTGACGACTGACCGCGTGGGCAGGTCCAGCGTTCAGCTCCCGCCGGACAGCAGTGGCGAGTCCTGCCCGAACACAGTTGTTTGGCGGTTGCGATTAGAAACAATCACGAGCGGCTTCTCACTCAGTTGTCCCGTTTCCGGTGCTGATACGTAAATCTCGTAGATAGTTTTGTTTGGTTCGTTAGCATCCTGACTTTCCACCAACACCAGCGAATTGATGTCAATGTCTTCAAGCGAAAAACCACCATCCTCATCATAGTCGGCTTCCGCTCCATGCGTTGCTTGCTTCTCGCCCCTATTGCTGGATGCAGCTCTACTCTCTGATCGCGTATGCCATGGTAATGAGGAACCTTCTGCACTGCACGATTGGGTTTCCAGCAAAGATAGGCTTCCTGGGTCTGTGCCACCACCAGTGTTAACTGTTTCGTCACACTTATCCTCGAACGCTTCGCCACACTCATCATACTCGACACTTTTCAGAACGATCGTTTGTTCCGTCACCGACTCCTGCGTAGCTAGAGTAATATCATTCTCGGGCTGTGTTGCCGTTTGTGCTGTGCCAGAAATAGTTTCACCATTGCCTACTGCTGCCGCGGAAAGTTCTGAACATATGCTATCGAGGGCATTCTGTAGACCACCACCGGGCAGTTGATCATCGGCGCACATCTCTTTTATATAGGTATCCGTTTTTAAGGGCCCGGCTACCGCCACACTATCTTCGTCTGGCGCAGTAAAATAAACGAGATCCACGTCTGATTCGTATTTTACTGCGGCAGGCGGCAGTTGGATAGGCACCGTGGTTCGAGAGTCTTTACGGCGGCGACGAGTTGTGCGGCTCTGATCGTCAAGATTTTGCAGCGTTATCACAGATGCTGAATCGGATTCAAGTTCCAGCAACAATGACGATTGCTCCACGTCCAGAGTGGGCGGCGGGTTAGGTATTAGGTCTTCGACTTGCTCACAGTGTGCAACATTAGTATCGATGTTGGGCGAATCAACGACGCTGCCGTTCGGGATGTAAGGTTGCGATACGACGCTTGGGTCTTGACTGCTATCCGAATCTTCCTCAAATATATAGAGATAGAGATGGTATGAATTAACCTTTCAAACAAAAGCTCAAGCATCGAACAAATTTCAGCCGTTTTTTTTTATAACCAAATGAAAAAGTGCACGCTTGTTTGACCACCCTGTAGCTTCTGAGAAACATAAGCAAAGCTAATGCCACCTGTGTATTGATGTTACCATATGATATTCGATAATGCTTTATTGATGTGCAGAGTTCAATTTAATTGTTTAACCTCTTTATGTAACTCATTGATTGTATCAAGAGTCCAGAAATATCCGTTTCAAAAATTCATTCATCTTCATTAGCCACCAAATATCTCAGGCTTATATACTGATTGCATATTTAAACTGAACCTTTTAATTCGGGTCGTTTTGGTTACTTGCATTTGCGGTAAATTTTCACAATTCTCTTGTAAAATTATGAAATGGGCATCCAAACATGTTTGAATCATTTCACATAAATTTCGGCATTTGATTTTCACTGATGCACGTACTCCGCATTGATTCGTCCAGACAATCGCACCATTGCTGGATACAAAATGACTCTTCTTCGCCATTGAACAACAAACGAAGTGTAATTTTCTGTAACGATTCACATTATACCGCACCGTGTTGCGCGACGCCCACCAACCCGCAAGAGTAAATCCAATTAAACAAACCAGAACAGGATGCCAGGACTTTTGCTTCCATTACACCCAACTTATCTTGTTCTTTTGCATTTGCGAATTGCCTGACGACTGACCGCGTGGGCAGGTCCAGCGTTCAGCTCCCGCCGGACAGCAGTGGCGAGTCCTGCCCGAACACAGTTGTTTGGCGGTTGCGATTAGAAACAATCACGAGCGGCTTCTCACTCAGTTGTCCCGTTTCCGGTGCTGATACGTAAATCTCGTAGATAGATTCACAAAGTCTGCTTTTTCTGATTACCGTAAGCAGACCGTTGTTCAACTGTTTTTCCTAATTTTCCCATCCACAGTATTATCCATCCCATGCAGAATAATACAAGCGTTCACTTTTTGTGGTAAACATAAAACCAACTCTCGACGGAGACGAAAATTTTGCAGGTGGCAACAGATTCCTTGGAAACTTTATCCCTAAAAAAATATCCCAACCACAGTAAATCACACAGCAGTGTTGCGGGTCGAGGTCAATCCCCAAACACAAGTGCTAAACATGTGCATCCTTTTGGCCCCGGGGACCTAACAACACCGACTCCACGTGTGCAGCAATGTACCCGTGGGTGAACCCATGTAACAACATCATGCTACAAGCGCGCACAAGGATCGGTAGTGATACTTGCGAAGGGGATTTTCTGACGTCGTCGTATGATAAACAACTTCGTAGAACCGGAGCGAAAATCGACATCCTGAGCTCAACAAACAAACCCTTCGGGCGGCGACTGGCTGGCTGGCAGGAGCATTTGGGCCGGCGATTAGGACGAGTTGAACGAGGAGGGGGCCTCTCGCATCTCGCAGCACAATGGTGGTCGACCTTCTACTTAGATTTTTCACCTTCGGTTGCACGCAAAATGAGCTTTATGCTCGCGCACCTGAAACCATGCTCTAGCCTCACGTTGGCAAGAAATGGTATTGGAACGCTATCGAAAAAATCCTCTCCGCTTCCGCGGGCTGCTGTGTTTGCTTTGGGTTTTGTTTTAACTTTTCTCTGACGCTTCGAAAGCTTTTTCAATTTTTAAAGCTGAACAAAAAAAAACCCGACCACCATCATGACAAGTCGTTCGGATCTCGCGTACACGCGTGCGTATGCGCGAACCTCGCTCGAAAGTGTCAGCCGAATGTCGGAAAGTAAAAAATTAAATGGAAAAGTTTCCGGTAACGGTGGCCGGCCGTGGTCGCTTTCCGGATCCTGGCATCCGGGTGGCAGGGTGACGAGGTTTGCACAAATGGTATTGATGAATCTTATTGGCACTTCGTGAGCGGCTGGCTGGCGAACATGGCGAAAACATTGCCCACCGGCTTGCCGCTGCCGGTGGTGGCGCTGGCGGATTGAGAAAGTTTAAATGAAAAGTAATGTCAGAGTGCCGGGAGACTAATTTCGTAAGTAATATGCTTTTAGCCCGGTGACATCCGCCGCGCGGCTGACGGCTGAAAGGGCGCGCCCCACACGGTACCGGTGCCGACGGAGCCACAGAAGGCCCTGGCCGTGGATCGTTGAAACTTAAGAAATAACTTTGTTACACTCGCTAAACTTGCTGCTTGGTATAGGTCACTTTCCAATATGGATGGTGAAATTAGATTGCTTCCTAACGGGCGATCCTAGGGGCGATCCAATTCAATTTCGAAATTCGCAAGATAACATCCAAATGCTTGGTTTTAATAAAACCAAACTTTCTCAAAACTGGTAACTTCGGCAGCGGTAAAAGTGCGGCAAAAAATTCACTAGCTGTGTGTGAAATGGCCCAAAAACTAAAAACAAAAGAACAGGATGAGAAAAAAGTCACTTTGCTTCACACACGGAACCACTTTTCTCCCAAACATGTGAACATGCTGAACCGTTTTTCTAACGTATAGTTATTTAGTTTCTAGTTTAAAAAACGACACGTTTTAAAGTTCCTTTCTCAATCCTCAATCTTTTCCAATTGAAGAATTAAGCTTTTAATATTTATTTTTTTACATCGAGTTGGTACTTTACCATTATGCGTGAAACACAATATCGTTCAGTTGGCCGCCTCGGGACATAAGGCAACAGTTGATTCTGATAAAATAATTTTCAATGACGACCCGTAAGAAAAACATTTTTGTTGAGGACGACGTGTTATCGACAAACGTTATGATGATGTAAAGGCCACTGAATATCTAAAACTGTACCCCAAACATCAAATTTTCGCACAATCTCACGAATGCACTGTACAGTAAGACAATTATGACGACCACAGTCACTTCTGATGGTTCGAAACGTATTTACGTATGAATCCCCGTGTTTGTAGTAAGTTTCAATAATTTAACACGTTATTCTGTTGTTGTTGTCTGGCATATACTCAACTAAAAGTCTAATAATTGGATTGAGAGACTTATTCGAAAGTTGTAAAGTGCCAGCCCTGTAATTTCGAAACTACAAAATAGATAACCCTGCATTTAAAAACATTATAAAATGATGTAGTAAAATTGCAATCGCACAATAACACAACTCACAATGTTTAGCACTTCGTTTGTCGATCGAGAGTCTTCAATAGTGGCCTCATTACATCTTGCAATTTGGCAATTTTAGAAGCCGAAAAGAATTGAAACTAGTCTACTCTAGGCTAGACTATCATTAGTTTTCGATAACATGTGCTTCGAAAAATTATAATTTTGTGAAATATCTGAGACGCAGCAACACATGACAAAGCACGATTAATGTTTTCTATGTTCGAAGTTAAATACTTGACCCTTTTTAACATGCCTTAAACCAATCGAACTAGAAACTGCACGGTGCAACTCAATCATAAACAAGAGGCTCGCGGTGCGGTGCATCGATCAGTGAGCGCGATTTGGCCGCGAAAACGGTAAAGAAATACATTCCGGCCCCACAACAACACCAAAAAAGGATAGCTTCACCGTGCTTCAATTGCGATCGCCATAAAGTGGTAAAGAAGACGCCAAACCCACCACTTCCGGCCAGTACCGCCAGGTCAGGCCAGGCCAGAGCGTTGGCCGGAGCGATTTCTCTTTTTTGCATATATATGGAAACAATTTATCAAAACTGTCAGTGTTGACTGGTGGCGCTAATGATACCAATAAATTTCGATTTATGGATGCAACCGAAGTCGGGGTGGAAAGGGGCGCCGGGGTGGCTGTTATTTATGCTGCAAAGTTGCCAGTGGCCAGGTGTCAGCCCGTGCAGGTGCAAACGTAATTGCGTTTTTTGCTTCCTTCCTGGGTGTGTTAGAAAAATGTTCCTTGCCATGCCATGCCAACGCTACTTCGAGATTGAAGCGAGACGATTGCAAGATGTAGCGGTGAGGAAAGTGAGAATTGTGACAGTGCTACGGATACAGATCCGAAGGTGTGGATGAACTTCTGCTGTACCTGGTGAACCTGGTTGTTGAAATCGTTCTCAATTTAATCCCGATTGGCACACTCGACTCCGCCACAATACATCCGAGCCCGGGCTGGTTAAGGATTGCGAAGGAAACATTGGAAAAAGCACAACAGCAGCCAGGCACACTCTCTGGCACCGAACGACACCACAAAGGTACCATTTACCGGGATTAAAATAAATGTGTAATTAAACGCTCAAAATATGCTCCGGAGAGATGGCCCGGTGACTGCGAGAAAAAGCGAGATTATGGTTAAGCGTTTTTAACACTATCTGACACCCATTTTACTCGTTTTTTGCTCTCCGAACCGTTACCGTGTGCACACCATTCGTCCATTCGTCGCCGTTACAGCACCGAAGGGACTTTCCGTTGCCTTGAGGGATTAATTAAATAAAACTTAACAAAAGCTGGGCTCCGGTGTTCCCGAGTATGTCCGATGCAAACTTCCTGTGCACAGAGGGTTGAGAGACGATGCGTTTGGTAACACTCTCTGCTAACCGCACTTGCCCTGCTCTTGTCGTGGTTTGTGGTAAAAGTTTTCTGCTCAAACCCACGTGTTAGTTAAGTAAGCTGTACCGAACACGTCTCCAAAGGGGGTTCTTCATTTTAGTAATTTCCTATTTCGGTACTGATTCGTATTCGTATAAAGTTTCGTTTATAATAGTTGGACTCAAAGTTTAGTCGTTTTAACACGTTCCTTTAACACATTTGAGGGGCGTGAAATGATGATCTACCTAGTGAGGAAATGGGGAATGCACCAATCCGCGCTGGGGAACGTGATACAGGAAAGCGCAGTCCCTTAACTGATCCCTTTTAATGCAAACCGTACGACATCCCAAATACAACGAAAGCCACATCTCGCGGTGACA
Organism: Anopheles cruzii; assembly: GCF_943734635.1. Taxonomy (NCBI): domain Eukaryota; kingdom Metazoa; phylum Arthropoda; class Insecta; order Diptera; family Culicidae; genus Anopheles; species Anopheles cruzii. Next base: position 15,434 of record NW_026453916.1, read on the forward strand.
AACGAGTAAAGTAACATTCGAGCGAGTTGCTTCTCGATTTTTACCAAAGTGCCAACGGTCATTCGAAAGCAGGAAAACATGAATAAGCTCGTGGCGATGTGAGGGTGTTTGTCGAGGCGACCATTTTGAGGCCACATTTACACTGCTTTCGGCTTCCTTCTGCAGTCAGCAAAGTGTTTCCGACATTGTCCATTGTTTTTCGCCCAATTGTTCATCACGTGTACTCTTGTTCTTTTGCATTTTTTGGTTCGTTTTCGTTCCACTATTGCCTTCACTATTGTAGTTGAGCTGTTTCATTTAATTTCTTTAGCGTTTAGCTTAAGATGAATTGTGGGACGGTGGAGTTCAGATCATTGAAAACAGATAATGTTCGTAAGTTAAATAAACTTTCTCTGCACAACAGGAGTTTCGGATTAGCCAATCGATGATTGGGAAAAGCCAAAATGCCCGAGCATGTGGAGAAAATAAATAAGTATTAAGACTTACTAGGCTGCTCATTAAATTCGGAGCTTCGATAACAGAGGGCTACGATACGATAACTGCTACGAGTCTAAATTTTTTTTGTCATATTGGTACACTATCCAAATGAACGTATGGAAAGTTTCAATCGTTCACTTACTTTTTGTTTACAAGCCTTTTAGTATCGACAGTATTTTTGTCACGTCACAGTATTCTTTACAGCTGCTATGACGTCATCATTTGATGAAAACCGCTTTCCGCGCAGGATTTTTTTTAGGTTGGAAGAAGTCAGAACAGATGGAAGTCGCTAGGGGCCAAATCTAGTGAATACGGCGGATACCGCAACAATTTGAACTTTAATTCATGGATTTTTGCCATTTGTTGCACTGGGTGCATTGTTCCATTTTTAGCTAATGCGGCACCCATTTTGCAAACAGCTTTTAAGAACCCAAAACTTCAGTCAAAATACTGGTTATACTGCTCAATGAGATGGCTAGGCCTTATAGTAAATCTCTTTCAGTGGTTCGACGATTTTCGAAAACGATATCCTGTATTTTTTCTACGATTTGAGGTGTTGTGTCTTTTTTCACGTTTTTGACATGGTTCGTCTTAAAGGCTACTACGACCATGTTTAAACTCAGAAAACCCTCTTTTAACCCCCTAATTAAAGGTGAAGAGTACTTATACACTTTCAACATTCGTTCATAATTTTCCTTGGCTTTTAAACCTTCCAAAAATAAAAATTAAATAACTGCACATACTTGATTTTTTCCATTGTAAAAAATACTGTGACATGTCGATACTAAATGGCTTGTAAAAAAAAATTAAGTGACCGATTGAAATGAAACTTCACATACGTTCATTTGAACAAGTGTGTACCAATATCACAAAAAAAATCAGGCTCGTAGCAGCGCTCTTTGTTGTCGAGGCTCCGAATTTAATGAGCAGCCTAGTACATGACTACGTTAATGAAACAGAACTCCTCATCCTCAATTTACGCATTCCATCCCTGAAGTGACCATCTGGAAGGGCTACAAAAAAACGCTTCCACAGCTATCATTTGATGACAAACGCTTTCCACGCATTCCAACATTTTTAGGTCTGGAAACAGACGGAAGTCGCTAGGGGTCAAATCTGGTGAATATGGTGGATGATCCAATAATTCGAACTTTAGATCATGGATTTTTGTCACTGTTAAAATGCTCTTGCGACACGGTGGTCTAAAAGGTTGCACTTATGTTCAGAATTTATTGTTTTATCAATTGGTAAGTAATCGAGAAACCAAACTCATTCCGCAACAAAAAAAAATTGGCGGCACCCATTTTGCACACAGCTTTCTGAAACCCAATGCTTGACTCAAACATTAGTTCATAAATTTCCAAAATGAAAATTTAAAACCTTCCAAAATGAAAATTAAATTACTGCACGATACTTGATTTTTTCCATTGTAAAAAAATTCTGTGACATTTAATTTTATGCATTTTCTATCAATCGGTAATCAAGTTTCCGGAGAGTTTCCGAACAAATTACGAGCTTTTCAGTTACTTATTGAATAAATCTATTTTATTGATGAAAAAAAAATTAAAAAAAGCTAGCTTTAGCTTAATTAGCTTTTTAAACAAAAAGTCCAAGCATTTGTTTTCATCGCCTTCAATACAGTAGTAAATCTTAATAAGAAACTAATCACAAATGTTTCGCCCAACAACACACCCTCACGTTTCGGTGCGCCCAATAATTGCTCCTGGTATTGATTCTGCTCCACGGCTCCGAGGACACCTCGCCCGCCGTGTGGCCATGGACAGCATGGGGCATGGGAGGATTCTGCTTCGCAACGGCGCACGTACTGCATTGGGGTGGTCGTTTATTTGAAATTATAAAACATGTTTTGTTCACACCAGAAACAATGCGACAACGCTGCTTTCTTCGGCCTCCGCCGGCACACAAAGGAAATGGAAATGCAACGTGTCCTGAATCCGCGGGAACGATCCGAAAACCGAGAGAACATAAAAGCAAGTGACCCCTCGCTCCTCTCTTTAATGCGGCCGGGTGCCAGTCCTTGTCGTGCCACCCTGCCGATCCCCCGTGCTCAAACTGGCCATTAAAATGTTCGCTGTAAGATACACGCTTTCGATGAGATTTAAATTTAAATGCCATCGTCGGAAGGTGCTTATTCTAGCTACTGCGGGGTTTGTCGGTTGCCGAGTCCAAGCCGGCGAGTGTGAAGGCTACGTAAGGACACCGACACCGTACATTGCAACCCCAAATTCGGCGAAAAACGGAATTTCATTCCAATTGTTTGCGGTGAAAATGTGACCCCACTTCATCCGGCGTGCACAGCATAGCTTTCCGCTCTTTTATATCTCCGCCACATTGCAATGCACAAAATCCGACCAGAAACCCGAAAAATGGCCAAGCCAACCTTCCGGGCGCACAGGTAGAACACTCCGAAAGAAAAAAAAACAATTGTTAACCGCTCCCTGGAACAAAGAGCGCTGCCCGGAAGCGAGACCGAAAGGATTTCAGCATAATGCGATAATAAAAAGATTAAATTTAAAACCCGGTTTCACGCCAAACGATAGAAACGGCACTCCGATGGACCCTTGCCGATTGGCTTGCCGATTCCTTTGCAGTCGCATATGTGAATCTCGGCGACCCTGCGGACTCGGTCGGTCCAGCCGGTGACTTGATCGTTGAGTTATGATTATCCGACAAAATCTCACAAATAAATTAAGATAAATGAAAAAGAGCTAGTCCACTGAGCGCCAGCTGTTACGTCAAGCTTGGAGTGTACCGTGCACCGAAAGGTGACTATAGATTCGGTTCGATCACCTTCGCATGTCTTCTGAAAAGGACTCGAAACCACTGGCCACTTTCAGCGCTTTTAAGAGTAGCTAATCGTGTTTTATGTTTTTGATAGCATGATTTAACGTAATAGCAGCTTAATGGGGGGGGCTGTAATTTTAAATCTGGTTGCAACGCTTTTTCTTTGATGCAGTTTTATGAAGCTATCTCCTGAGAACATTTCATCCAAGTGTTAATCAATGGAAATGAACGAAATTATCCCAAATTGTGCACCATTATCCCCTAGCATACCGTTCGAAACAACCTTATTCTTTCGCCAAGCGTGGCCTAACTCTTTAAGATGTGTTAGGTTATGTTTGAAAATTTAAATGCTTGTGTAAAGACGGATGATTGCGCCTGTCGCTGGCAGCAAACGCCCTTTAATGGATGAATCCAGCCGAGCCGTCGAAGAGGATACGTTCGCTGATAATGTGTGTATCAAATCACTGCGCGCATAACATATCCACGCCAGCAACACCCAAGCGCACTTCACTAAGCGTAATTAACGTTCATAAACTGTCAGATTTTCGTTCCAGTGTGGCGCATTTCAAGTCGAGCTGAGCTGGCGATTGCTGCCAGTGTCAGCGGTCACCTCCATGCGCTCCTTGCGGGGTCCGATCGACGAACGAAAAGCTGTAATCCCGTAAGCACACATAACCGCTTCTCAATTATGCACCTAAAGTGCATTTATTCCCTCGCACCAGACTCACTGCACTCGGTTCAAATCGGACTTTAATGCCAACATTTGAGGGTTGTTTTTTATTTTATTTGCGTTTTTTGCGCCCGTTTCACCGCTGCTTGACCATTAAAGGGGGCGCAGCCCAATGCACTTGCAATGCACAGAAATGCATCGGAACGATAACGCAAGCAAGCACACAGCCCGGACCCGGTCTGGCGACAACTGGGGAAACAATAATTTATTCAAAATGTATTACCAACATGATTATCAACAAAAGCGGCTAGCTCGATCCCGTTCGCCCGCCTCGCCAGCCGGCCAGGCACTGACCATGACTGATGAACGTGTAAATTCAACTATTTGCTTTTCGATTAAACTCATCTAATAAACTTTCAAACCAGCGATGGCTATCACTGCAGTGCGTGTGTGCATGTTGAATTAAGGCCAGCAAATTGAAAATAGGGATCCGTATGTACGCCGCAAATATTTACACGAGACGATAGAGTTTGTTTGAGTAGAAAAGGCAAATTCACCACCGGGTTTGCTGAACAATTCATACTTTTTCCTAGTGTAAATACCGCTCACATTAACTCGCAAGCCCGCGGAATCCATCTGGCCATCCCCTAAATTATACACGAACGACTGCGAATACTCGATCAATCTATTTTATGCTCTTGACGCCGTATTAGTCATGGTACTTGTCATGCAAATTGAACATAGCATACAAGGTCTGGAAGCTTATACAGTTTCAATGGCATAAAAATAATATTCTAATCACTTCGGTTACCCAACCTCAGTAATTTGTAATATTCATGTCAATATTTGCTTAATATGTACAGCGTGATCCATCACGATCCATACTATTAAAATGTTAAATAACCTCGCTATTTCGCACTCGATTTTGACAAATAAACAAGATTTACGCAGAATACAATAACGATCAAATGACCACCTCCATTAGACACACAAAAAGCGGTCCTTTTTGGGGCATTTTTCATCGTATTGACAACATTTCGGTAATAGACAACGTAACAGCAGCAATTTCCGCTGTGATGTTGGCTTTCAGTTCTTCAATGGTCTTCGGTTGGCTGGCTTAAACCTTACTCTTCAAACGCTGGCCCCACAGAAAGAAGTCAGAAGAAATTCGGCATTAAAAGACACGCATAATTTTCACAGTTTTCACAGCTGAACGATTATTTTCAATGTACAGTGCTACAATTATCCGTTTTCCGCAAATTGATTCATGACAAAACGGCATACACTGACGTTGAGGAATCTTGTTCATTTGTCTAAATTGACTGCCAAATAGCGGAGTTATTTAACATTGTAATAGTATGGATTGTGATGGATCACCCTGTAGTTCCATGGCGCTCATGTTTGTTAATCTTCTATCTCTATATATATAAAAATCAAGTTCTGTCTGTATGTTCCTTATAGACTCCGAAACTACTGGACCGATTGACTCGAAATTTGGTATACAGGGGTTTTTGGGGCCGGGGAGTGCAATAGTCAAGGTTAGAAACCCCTCACCCCCCTCTTTCTTTGTCCTCCCATACAACTAACTGTTAAAAACATCAATTACTCCACAAGTTATGAATCGAATTTCATCAAAACTTGCACAATGGTTGCTGGTCACCTGAAAAACCATGTGACAAAATTTGGTCCTTACAGGACGAGGGGAAGGAGGGGCCCCCACACAACCCCAATCCTTAAAATACGTCCTAGGACAATATGGGTATCGTTTCTTAGGTTTTGGTGGTCTCTAAATCGATTGGTTTCACTTAAAAGCCTTTTCCTTCCTTCTTCCACCTATCACCACCCCTCATTTCATCCATCTTGAAGTAGTGTGATGTTGGGGGGAACTGCGTAGTTTGCATTTAATTTTTAAAGAAGATGAGAAAGAGAGGAAGAGAGAGACAGAGAGGGAAAGAGAGGGGAAGAGAGAGAGAGAAAGAGAAAATGAGAGAGAGAGAGAGAGAGAGGGAGAAGGGGGAGAGAGAGAGAGGCAGAGAGATGGAGAGAGTAACAGAGATAGGGAGAAAGAGAGAGAGAGAGAGGGGGAAAGAGAGAGATACATAGATAGATAGAAAGATAGATAGATAGAGATAGAGAAAGAGAGAGAGAGAGAGAGAGAGAGAGAGAGAGAGAGAGAAAGAGAGATAGCAACGGACTGCTACAGCCTTCTAGATTGCAATTAGGATCATATAGTAGAAAAAATACACTTCACACCTCCCGGGAGAGGGGCTCCCATACAAACATAACATAAAATTCAGCATAATTCGGGTTATTTTCGAACAAATCGAACCAAATTCCAGGGAGAAATCGAACCGAAGAAAAATCGAAAATCGAAAAATCCGATCGAAGAAATCGAGAATCGAACCAGGTGGGAGTTTTTGGGAAGGGGAAATGTTCTGGTGAATGTTTGAAACCTCTCGCCACTTTACAAAGGGTGGCTCCCATACAAAATTTTGGTAAATTTTAAGCAAAACTCGAAAAGTGTTCAAACAATTTGAGTCAAATTTAGCTGGTGCGAGTTTTGCGGCGTGCGTGAAGGAACGTGAAGCGGGAAGGAACGGGAAGCGTGAAGGAAAGCCGATCGGATACATCACCGGGAAGCCCTATCATTTGGAACAGAGTAACGGGAGGTGGAAAGGGAACCTGAACAAATACGTCACCGGGAAGTCCGATCATCTGAAAAGTAGAAGTAACGGGAAATGCAAAGGGAAGCTGATCGGATTCGTCACCAGGAAGTCCTTTGAAACGTCGGATAATCGAGAAATGAGGATGAAATGAGGCGTGGCAACGCTCGCCGGGATCAGCTAGTCTTCTATCTTCTATATATATAAAAATCAAGTTGTGTCTGTATGTCCCTTATAGACTCCGAAACTACTGGACCGATTGACTCGAAATTTGGTATACAGGGGTTTTAGGGGCCGGGGAGTGCAATAGTCAAGGTTAGAAACCCCCCACTCCCCTCTTTCTTTGCCCTCCCATACAACTAACTGTTAAAAACATCAATTACTCCACAAGTTATGGATCGAATTTCATCAAAACTTGCACAGTGGTTGCTGGTCACCTGAGAAACCATGTGACGAAATTTGGTCCTTGCAGGACGAGGGGAAGGGGGGGTCCCCA
>NW_026453917.1:0-22207 GCF_943734635.1 Anopheles cruzii
ACCCAGCTTAGGGATATATGAAAGACTCCAATAATGGAGGAAGGGCCAACCATGAAACATGAACCACGTCTTCCCAGCATCATCCAGCACCACGCTCTCTCCTCTCACTGGATGTTGGGTGTTGGATATCAAATTCAGCCATCGCGGCCCGCGGCACACAAACAATGGGCAGCAGCGAGTGAAGTCGGGTGAAAAGCATAACACGACGGCATCCGCAGCAGCAGCAGCCAAACATGATCCTCGGAGCCCGAAATTCGTACGACTTCGTCGATTCGGGCCGGCGTCGATTGTGAAGCCTTCGCGTGGACACGGGTCCTATTAAATTTAGGATCCCGAGTGTTTTCGGTTCCCCCGAGGTCTGGGGTAGGACAGGCGGCAGTGGCTCTTCCGTGGTATCACGTTACCCACCCAGATTACTCCTCCATTACACGGTTCCACTCGACAGAATGGAGAGAGTGTAGGGCGCCGCCAGTCAATCAACGGGGGAAGTATCAATTTCAGCCGCCGACAGGAGTAAATGATCAAGTGCGCCAGCCGGCCCAGAAGGCGTTTGGTAACTCTAGAGTCGTATAGCTTGATCCCTCTGGATGTCTCGGTGATCTGTGTGTCATGAGTTTATTTGGTGTACTCGGTGCATGTGCACGAAACATATCGTCATCCGGAACTACGTAAACAGACGCTCCGTTGGACGAAACGGACGGTCCCGGGACGACAAGTGGAATAGTTTTGTGAGGCCATATGGCGGCCACGGAATCAACCTATATTTAGGGTAGTCGTCTGAAGCAATTGGACTCGACACGGGTCACGAGCGTGTGCACGGTGGAGATTACGATCTGGGGGCTTTGGGTACAGTCAAATATACAACACTCGTGTGATATAAGTTTTTACCGAAACTGTTTAAAATGTATGAGCACACAGCTGTGTAGCCCCCCCCCGTGATGGATGTATTATGGCGAAAGCGAGCGTGAAAATTACACTCCGACGTCGACGTCATGCATGTGTGGAATGTGTTTTAAATCACCTCAAAACATCCTAACATCAGCAGCAACAGCCGGATGATACCACCGAGAAAAAGGTTACGCCATCGGACTCTTCTTGACGTGCCATTAAATTCATCTTCAAACCCGACCTGAACCCGACCTTCATCGGCGCCAGGCATCGCTCTGATCGTCACCAGGAGTCGTTTGCTCGTTCAACGGTCGCAGGGCGTCTCGAAAAGAAATTTCATAATCATCATAATCACATAATGAACATCATATGAGCATCACAGAAGAACAACCCCTTTCATTTAACCTACACACGCCATTATCGGGTCGTTGTCGATTTGGTGGTGCGACTTTCCGTTGTGTTATATCAGAACCCGCAGCTCGGATGTCTCGATATTACGCTCCGTTTGAGTCAAAAGTTAACGTTCGGCCGGTTTGCCCTTTTTTTAAGACGAAAGATGCGTTTGTGGCGGACCACACAAACACATGTAAATATACGTTAGAATAAATATAATAAAATCAGTAGAGTGATAACCACCAAACCAACCACTTCGTTCTCGAGTAGCTCTACAACTGGTGACCCCGATATTACCCGATATTACCCGATATTACGCGATATATTATCCGATTAATTACCCGATTCACATTACCTTTTACCGGTAAACTTCAACGCACCTGACGGTGTACTCTATCGTGAAAAAAGCCCGAGATCCCGCGAATCGCGAATTACCCTTTGTGCCAGTGAACGTGAACGCGACGAAAAAAAACACGTGTTTTTTAAAGAAATGGCGACCCAAGAGTCATCAACCGATGTGAAAGTGGCAACCAATGTGGAACCAGCAACCAACGTGAAAACGGCAATCGAAGTGCCAACCGCAGAGAACCAGCAGGTCATAGCCAAAATCAACTTCCCGGCATTTGATGCAGACGATATCGAAACTTGGTTTATATGCCTTGAGGCGGCATTCTGCGTTAACAATATTGTCAACGACAAGTATAAATTCAATGCGGTGATCGTGGCGCTCGGCTCGCGCGCAAAGTTTGTGCTTACGGCGATAACAAGAGGCAATGAAGCCAAGACAAAAGATCGCTACGAAACTTTGAAAGCCGCCGTCATGGATCACTTCCGACCATCGGAGACCCAACGTTTGACAAGCCTGCTCTCGGGAATGGCCTTGGGAGATCAAAAGCCTAGCATTCTCCTATCCGAGATGCGGCGTATGGGTGGAGCCGGTTGCACCGACAACGTTTTGAACAACCTGTGGCTACGAGCACTCCCAAACACGGCTCGTTCAATAATAGCCGCAATGCCAGCCGCGACCCTAGACGAACAAGCGCGAGTAGCGGACAAAATTTTGGAAGCTCCTAGGGACCAAATCGCTGCTGTCCACCAACACCAGGAACCATCTTCATTGGAGCAGCGGATAGAAGCCTTATCTCAACGCCTGGATGAAGCACTGGCCACAAGGTTTCGCGGCAGAAACCAACACCAAAGCCGCTCGCGCGGACGTTCATCCAGCCAACCCAGGCAAAGTTCATCGGCGCGAAGTTCATCCCGACGATGGATTTGTTTCTTTCATTACCGATACGGTGCACAGGCCCGCAAATGCGAAAAAGTAAAAGGAGATGACCACAACGTGAAGTGCATTTTTTTTCGATGGGAGCACCGAAGTATACGCCCGTCCGAAGAAGGATTAAATCATCCGACAGCCAGAACCACCAAAAGCCTGAAAAATCCAGCACCCGCAACCAGCACTAGCCTGAACCATGTCGAACCCAAAACCGACACCATTCCGAAGCACCCCATAGAACGAATACACGTGCATGATAACACATCATCAAACAGTTACCTTATCGATACTGGAGCAGCCATCTCCGTTATCCCACCAACAGCTCGAGAACGTCTCTCACCTTCGGCAACGCACCAACTGTTTGCCGCAAACGGTACACGAATACAAACATACGGCACGAAGCGCCTCGCGGTCAATCTCGGCCTGCGAAGGTCGTTTGTGTGGATTTTCGTAATCGCAGATGTCAATTCTCCCATTATCGGAGCTGATTTTTTGAAACATTACGATCTGCTAGTGGACCTCAGACGGAATAAACTAATTGACAACACCACTCGACTAGAGGTCAACAACATCAGTACTACATCGGAACCCAAAATATCAACCTTCGACCAGAACCATCCCTTCGGTGAGATTATCGCAGAATACAAGGACATAACGATACTCAATATGAAGCACATGCCCTCCAACGCAGGAACGATCCACCAGATCATCACCACTGGCCAACCCGTGTTCTGTCGCCCTCGCCGACTACCCATCGACAAGCTCAACGAGGCAAAGGCTGAATTCCAGTTCCTTGTCGACCAAGGCATATGTCAGCCCTCGAAGAGCTGCTGGGCCAGCCCGCTACATCTTGTGAAGAAATCAAACGGAAAATGGCGTCCGTGTGGCGACTACCGCAGCTTGAACGTCATCACGGTACCCGACCGTTATCCCGTACCTCATATACAGGATTTCTCCAGCATCCTGCATGGCAAGCGTATTTTCTCTTGCATAGATTTACAACGCGCCTATCACCAGATACCGGTGGCACCCGAAGATGTACCGAAGACGGCAATAACAACTCCATTCGGACTTTTCGAGTTTAAATTTATGACTTTTGGTCTGCGTAATGCCGCACAAACTCTTCAAAGGCACCTACACGCCATTTTGAGCGACCTTGCCTACGTCTTTCCCTACATCGATGATCTTTGCATAGCATCGGAAGACGTAGAAGAGCACAAAATCCATCTCCGTACAGTTTTCGAACGCCTTCGCCAAAATGGTCTTGTCATCAACCCATCTAAATGCCAAATCGGTCAGACAAATGTCGAATTCTTAGGACACCTAATCACGCCGGAGGGAATCAAGCCCAAACCCAGCAAGGTTCAAGACATACTAGATTTCCCACGACCTACCACTGCCAAACAAATGAAGAGGTTTCTTGGGACCATTAACTTCTATCGACGTTTCATCCCGAGAGCCGCAGTGAATCAACAAGTCTTGCAACGCCTGATTGAAGGAAACACCCGGAATGACCAAACACCCATTGCATGGGACGAAGTGTCAAATGAGGCATTCGAGCGAAGCAAGCAAGAACTAGCCCACACCACTCTTCTCGCTCATCCTTCTCCCACCGCAAGACTCGCCTTGGATGTAGACGCATCGAACACTGCAATAGGAGCTGTCTTACATCAAGTTACGAGCGACGGACCACAGCCCTTAGCCTTTTTTTCACGTAAGTTAAGTGAAACACAGCAAAAGGCCAGCACATACGATCGAGAACTACTCGCCATGTACGAAGCCATAAAACACTTCCGTGACATGCTACAAGCCCGTGATTTCTGTGTATACACGGATCATAAGCCTCTCACCACAGCTTTCCTACAGCGCCCTGAGAAGGCAACCCCTACGCAACAACGTAGACTTAGCTTCATAAGCGAACACACCACCGACATACGGCATGTATCGGGCGAAGATAACAAAGTCGCCGATATGCTTAGTCGGATCGAAACAATTACCACCAGCGACGTTGTTGACTATGAGCGTATGGCTGAACTACAAAAATCCGACCCAGATCTACAAGAGTTTATCAACAACCCACCAGCAAATACATCGGTACAGCTAAAACTTCTCAAAACACCTGATGCATCAGTGCGCCTGTATTGCGACATATCTACCGAAGCTATTCGTCCTTTCGTCCCACTTGAATCCCGCCGACGCGTGATCGAGAAAATGCACAATATGTCACATCCAGGCATTCGTACCACAACTCGTCTCGTGTCAGAGCGATTCCTCTGGCCTGCACTTCGTCGTGATTGCAAGCAATTCGTCACACATTGCATCCAGTGCCAGAAATCGAAAGTACAACGAAATAACAAGACACCAGTAGCTAGGATCCTCGTCCCTGATAGTCGATTTTCACACATTCACATGGATCTCATCGGACCATTGCCACCTTCAGAAGGAAACGCTTATTGTCTAACCATCATCGACAAGTTCACCAGATGGCCGGAGATAATACCTCTACCGAACATGACAGCGTTAACCGTAGCACGAGCATTTCTTAATGGCTGGATCGCTCGCTTTGGTGTGCCTGCAAAGGTCACCACGGATTGCGGTAGGCAGTTCGAGTCAGAGTTGTTTAGCACCCTAACAAAACTCCTCGGAATTACGCATTTGCGCACAACCCCGTACCACCCGCAAGCAAACGGACAGATCGAACGAACGCATCGACAATTGAAAGCAGCCATCATGTGTCAACAAAATCCGCGATGGACTGAAGTTTTACCGATCGTCCTTTTGGGAATGAGATCATCATGGAAAGAGGACCTACAAGCGACGACGGCTGAACTCACCTACGGCACCTCACTTCGGTTACCTGGAGAGTTCTTCGAAGAAAGTGAAAACAGCAAGCCCACTCCAGAGTTCGTCACAACCCTTAGAGCAGACATGTCCAAATTAAGGCCCACACAGACAAGCAACCATTCAAAACAACGCACCTTTGTGCAAAAACAGTTAACAACCTGTAGCCACGTTTTCGTGAGAGTAGGAGCCATCAAGCCTCCACTAACCCAACCCTACGACGGACCGTACCGTGTGATACGTCGCAGGAAGAAAATATTTATTGTAGACGTAAACGGGAAACGTTCCCCTATCTCAATAGATCGTTTGAAGGCCGCATTTATCGACACCGATGAACGGCCATCCCAGCCCGAAGAAATTCTTAAGCCATCAGAAGATCCCGTTCGCTACCAAACGCGTTATGGACGCCAAGTAAAGATCCCCAAAAAATACTGGAAAATGTAAGGGGGAAGTAGTGTGGCGGACCACACAAACACATGTAAATATACGTTAGAATAAATATAATAAAATCAGTAGAGTGATAACCACCAAACCAACCACTTCGTTCTCGAGTAGCTCTACACGTTGCTTTATGACGTGGAAAGAAAGTTGACCCAGTTCAAGTGGTAAGTGTGTCCAAGGGCCAAATGCGAGCCCTTTGCTGGGTGGCCCCCTACCATAAGAAAATCATCAACCCGCGACGCGGCGGCATCTACATATAAAATAATAAACTCCAACTATCCCACGACTCCAAGCAAACCCCAACAACCGGCAACAACAGCGCACAACATCATTGACATTTTTATCGGTCGAGGCAGCATTTCGAGGCGCCCCCCACTTCGAGGTTTTCCGCCGTGACCTTTCGCCGTGGAAAGCCGCTTGCCACGGGGGCACCAGGGGCAACTCAAAATGCAACTCCGAGAGCCCTCTTCCAAACGGTGCGCTCTCGGTGGTGAATGGTTTATTGAGCCTCCTGCGCACGGGCGCGCGCATCGTGTGAGAAAAAAGGCCCCCAACAGCCCCATCACAAAGAAAGTCCTCAATTGCGCTACACACTTCCGACTGCTGGTTGTAGAGCGTGCTCCGCGGTATTTTCTTTTCAAAATCGGTAACAAACCGCACCGCTAGACCTACATTTTCCTGAACCCGAATCCGCTCTCCAAGAGGAGAATTAATTTAACGGCCCGCAGCAAGTTGCAGATGATCGTCACCGGGCGCAGAACAGGCGCGCGCAACCGAAAGCGGGGCCAGTCCTTTGACAGAAAGTGCACCAGATCGACGACGGGGGGGAATGTCTAAATTGGAACGTCTTTCGGCTGGCTCCAACTCCAAGGAACGGCAATTCGTGAGCCCTCGTCGCCGGGTCGCCGATGAAGACATCAGCCGAGCCAAGAGGCCAGGCGACTCTGTGTAGCGGACACGATTTTTTCTCCCGTGCCGGACCAGAAGAGATGCATATCCCGCGTGATCTCGACCTTACCCCGACCGGCAGCGGGGCCACACGACATCAAAATATGCACTCGTTGCATTCCCGACACACTGGTGGTGATGATATCCACTCCTACTCCGGACGGATGCCTATTGGGCAATCCGACGCCGCCGCTGGCATGGGAAACCCCGGAGAAAGGATTTTCTCCGCCCGACTTGGGAATGGCATCTAACGGATGGGGCGCTCCTTGACGACGATGATGATAATAATGATACGATGTAATGAGCCAGAGACCCGATGCGGTGATTGTTGAGGCGTTCGAATGAAATCGCCCCGCACGACAACCATTACCACCGGCTGTAGTAGAGTAGATGAAGAGATCGAGCGCATTCCACACGGTTCCCAAAGTCCCGGAGTTTCACCATCGAACTCCTTGTTTTTTTTTTATTGTCCGTAGAGACCGTCCTAGCCACTTTCAACGGATCGCACAAGGAGCTTGAATGCAAATGGCCGTTTTAAAATGTAAACCCGCAAAGGAGATTAGTTGGCTGATTTTTAAGGGCTTGCTGTCATTTCTGTCACTAATTGATTGACAATCGGTACCGGACAGCAAGGGCTATAGATAAAACTTTATAGCTCTGCTTGGTAGAAATTGAGCTTCTATTGTGATGAATAAAATAGTTGGAAAACAGACTTGAATGTCACTGTCAATCGCACATTATTCAGCGACTATCATCAATTCCATGTAGTCTTCAAATACACAAACTTATTTCAAATCAATACAATAAAATGATGGAAAACTGAAATGGTTATTCCCAAACCTGAATCAGCTTGGAAGGGGCACCAGCAGTGATGATAGAAAAAGGCTTAAGCATACAAATTAAATTAAATTTATTCCTCAGCGAAGCATGTTGAATTTTATTACAACAGCTTCTGTTATTTTTGTTATAAATCTTGATGCAGATCAAGCGGAAAGTCTTCCAATTAAAATACCAGTAACGCGACGACGACGATCCATTTGGCCGTTAGTGAGTGACACGACGCCAGAGAGGCTGCCCATTTTTTCCAAACTAATTTAATTTGGCGATTGACAGCAAAAAACAGAGGAAAGAAATCTACCCAGTTGCTGGTGGAGGAATCTTTCCTAACATCTACCAACAATTAATTGCCATCGCTGCCAACGGGCCCGGACCGTGAAACAATGTCCGCTAGTTTCGATAGCCCACAGAGCAGCATGTATTTGAAAACTTTCCAAAAACTATGTCATCGCAATGTCGCCTGGCCGAGTTTTTTTTGCGTTCGGCTTTTGGCACGCAATAGAAGACACACAAACAGAGGAACAGAGAGACAAACGCGGTTTGCAAGTTCGCAAAATAAACCATAAAACACGGCGCAGCGCGGCGACCATCATCCGCGCCTTACATCACACCGAGATTTGTGTCGAGAAACGGAAAATGAAGATTTGCTCCGCTACACCGACCAACGGCCGTCGGTCGGCCGTTGTTGGCGGAAAAATCGTCATTAAAAGCATTTAAATCAGAGCTAGGAACCTTTTTTCTTTTACATTGTACGGCGTACAAATTAATTTTCAATGCCGTTTCCTATCGTCGACGAACGCTCCTCTGCGTGCCACACCACCGATCACCGATCGCGAGAAAAATCAACATAAAACCCAAACCAACGCCACCCGCAGACGCGATTCGCGTGGCTTAATGAACCGATCTTCCCTCGATCGATCGATGATGGGTTTTTTTTTGTCGCTACAGCAGTGTTACGGCCGCTCAACATGCAAATAAGCACCGTTCCGATTCGCACGATGGTGCCTCTTTCTCGCATTGATTTGAGGTAGAAATTTATTTTCAGACAAACGCGTTTTCTAAAATATTCGAATGCAGCGCTAACCCCGGCATCAGGTCGACAGTCGATTGTTTGGGGATTTTAAATGAAATGTTGGAACATTTGGTTAGCCGAAAACACCAACTCCATGAGGTCGCTTGCGGGATAGCCTATCGTTCGAAGTAACTTTATCACTTAATCGGTGATTTTTCTATAAAAAATATACTGGCTACGGATGGTAGCCGAAAGCACTTCCTGTTTGTCGTCATCATTATGAGTCATGCGAGCGGAAGGCAAAAGGGCAGCTCCCCGACATGTGCACCAGCAGCAGCAATGCAGATCACCGGTGGCACCTTGACATAGAACACCCTCTGCAGTACTTCATACACGGACGGATCCGGGCCGGGGGGACCGACGACCAGAAACATGCACATTAAACCGCTGGAAGTTGTTGTGGTGTGGCGTGGCGTTGTTGTCCAAGGTCCCCCCTGCCTGGCCTGCTCGGGCTTCCCAGAACCGACCGACATCCATATCACGCATAAGTTGGGGTCGTCGGTGGGTATCATTGACGCCCTTCTTCAACTTCACGTCGAAACATGCGACGCTTAAGGCGCCACACTGACACCACACACCGATGTCCAAGGGCGTGCGTGCATAAGCGAACGCAGCGTTGCACTCACGTACCAGAGAGGAAGCCTGCAATGCGAGGAAGACATCCGGCAAAAGAACAACCGCTATTTCCGCTACGCGATGCACCCGAAACCGTGAACCCCGAGGGCTGTGCTGATGTTCGTGTCTCCTTTTTTATAGAAAACCCTTCTCCGATTAAGGAAGTGAGGTCCATTAGCTCTGCACACACACACACACACGGATCATCTCTTCGCCTTGTGTCGGGCGTATCGGGAAGAGGTTCCGCACAGTCCGGGGTCTGTTGCGATGATACGCGAAGGTTAAGTCAGTGAGTGAGGACAACGGCAAGTTTAAGGTCACCGCAGGCAGGCGCCTGATGACTAAGGGTTGGGTGTACGGCGCCACCGAGGTTGTTTCGTGTGGTCGATAAGAAGGTCCCGGCGAGACATCGTAAGCCTCATAAAGCATTGCTTGAAGGCTACAAAAAACGGACTCCAAATCGCACCCAACAAAAACACGGTTGACTCATCCCGCGGCGCGGCAACATTGCAACCTTATTAGTCCTTTTTTCTTCTTAAAAATCGAAAGGGCCAAAAGGGATCGATTGTTGTTTTTTTTTACACTTAATGTAAAACGATTTCCAATTTTTACGTGGTGGAAAAGTATTCGATTTCTTGATCAAACATGCGACGCGCCAAACTCGCGGGGCTGATTTGGACCAATGGAGAGCATCTTCAACTTTTTCACTTTCACCCTGGGCATGCATATTTGACCACCAGCAGCAGCGCCCAGCCTTTCCCGAGGCTGGAACCATAATTATGCTCAATCACCGCGGTCACTACTAGCGCGCGCGTCGGTTGAGGTGTGCCATTCGCAAACCAATAACACATAATGTGTGCTGCCTGCGTGCATGTGTTGGTCATTTTTCGTTCACTTTCAACTTTATCACCGCCTCTCATCCATTTGGCCCCTGGGCGCTACTACTTTCCATTGCTTTCCGCCGGTGGTCTTCGTTGGTTAGCGTCGCGGCGTCACCACGGAGGCGAAGGAAAGCACTATTGACGCGTGGAAAACGCGCGCACGAAAAGCGTGCGCATCTCGATCGATGGGTGGGCCGTCGGGTCCGTCCTCCCGATCAGCCTCCGCGATCAATTGGAAAAGTCCGAGTACAGCGACGAGAAAACTTACCTACAACGAGAGAGGGAGAGAGAGAAAAGACACGGTGGGGTTAGATAAACATAACATACAAAAGGGCACAACGAAAAGAAAAGCAGAGGCCGTGGCGGTGTGGCCAGGCGCGCAGTTGTTGGGTCATTAGTGAAAATTGCTTAAAACGGCAGCGTCGGCGGTGGCATTATTGGTGGCGCCAACCACGCCGATCGATCGCCGAAGTTCGTTGATTTTTATGATTATTTCCAACTCCTCCCGAGGGCGACCGCGGCCAGAGTGTCGTAATTAAGCCGTGTACCGGCAGCCGCCGCCGCCTTGCATCCACTGATTGGTACAGGGCCCCAATAACGAAAGCTACCGGTGGGCCGGGCCGCGGAATGCGATGCTCTCACCCCCGACGGTGGCCAGTGATAAGCGCTTGTGCGGATCTCTCGAAATTATTTACCGATCATCACCATCATGCCATCATCTCTGGTGAACTGAAGAGAAAGCCTTTTCGGCAACGCGGGAAGATCCTCCGGACGAAAAAATCCAAATCCTTCGTTCCTTCCGGGCGGTCGCGTCCTGTGGTGTGGCCCCCGCTCAAACGGGCGTCGCAATGGCGACAAAAAAGAGAAAAGCAGTAACCGGGGCGCAATAAAATACGATCTTCGCGCTCACAACACACGGCTCCTGACACACCCGAGACGAGGTGTGTGTAAAAACGGGGTACCAAATTCACTTAATTTGCATTCCGACGGTGCGCGGAAAATGGATGATGATGTGCAATTTACATGGCGCCCGAGAGAGAGGCTTTCCAATTAACAACCATTAACTATGGGGCCAGCGGACAAAAAACACTAATAGATAGAAGGAAACATATTAATTTGAACGAACGTGTAGCGCGACTGGAAATTGAACGATCACCTACCTAGTCTAGGCGGTTTGTATTAAACGAACGCGGGCGCATTGAATTGAGATTTTCTCACTACTCTTTTTTTGTAAAACCAGTAAAAAAAACCCGCATAAAGATGCCCTTAATTTAACGAAGCTCATTGTCAAGCCAACATCAAAGCCGTGCCGTGTTAAAATAACGAATGGGGTCCTTTTCACGTTGACTTTGTGGATGAAAGTTGGTCTCTTTACACCAGGGCATCCCACCAAGGCATTGCGGGGCTTAAGTTACGGGTCCCACATACAGAGTGTGTGTCGCGGGGTGGTGTTACGTAAAATGTGGTGTTCCGTTTTCGAAAACTATACAACCTGCCTGCCTGGCTGCCTGTGCATTGGCGTTTCTCTCCCGAACGTGATCAGAAAGTGTCAACCGGTCAGATCCGGTCTCGTTACGTATGGCTGGGGCAAGCAGGAATGACTGTTCGAGAGCAGGGGATTCATGGGAACTACAAGAAATTAAGTGAACCTCTTTGCATTTCGAAATTATGCCCCAAAAGGACAAGCGATCGATCATGGAGCGCTGTGAGTTGATTATATGCCGGTGATTTTTACGGGAAAATGTCCTTCTGTTCGGAGAAAACATGTTACAGTTTAATTGTTAATTGCCCCCCGCAGTAAAGGTCTTCCATGAATATGGTAAACATATGCAAATTGGCTGAATTGGTTACCGCTGCAGGTTTGGGAACTGCAACGTGGTGCAGCGCAACAATCTTCGGTTCAGCACGGTGAGGAAGCCAAAACACTTTACCGACGGAACGGGGAAACAATCACGTACCCGCTATTGCTCAACGCAAACAGGGAAATGGAACGAAATATTGTAAACGGCACGAAAATACGGGATCCCCCCATAAAAAACAGATACGGGAAAACCGAAACACACACGATAATCTCTGAAGTTGAGATGCGGTTCATACGCTACTGCGATCGCGGTCCGTCGTCATGCTTTTGACATTTCAGACGATCCACACCAAACACGCCCAAACATAAATCGAAAAACGTTTCACCCCCGAGGAAGGCCCTAAACGCCGGAAACGTTCTCCGGCAGAGGCAATAAACATTTCCCAACATGTTTCGATGATCGCTCACCGAATAAAAGCAGCGTTTTACAACTCAACACAGCCACAGCCAAACGACCGAGGGACGCCCTGCCTTGGATGCTGTGTACAGAAAACCAAAAATTCTTGTCAAAAAAACATCGACCGACTCGGGAGCCACTCCCTTCCGGCTTTTTGACCGCATGACGAATAGTTAACGATGATGGTTCGAGCATCGCGTGCACCCCGGATCGCCAGATGCTGTCGACAGGCAATCTAACTCTTTACGACTGTCAGAATAAATCGAACCCCGGGCCGGGAGAACGTCAGAAAGTTTGTTTTCCATTTATTGTTCGCTCGTCATCGTTCGCGCTAATCCGGTCTATGAAATATTTCACCAGCCATGTTTTACAGAAACATAGTAATAATAATAATAATATACGAAACGGAATACTGGACCGGCTGAGCGTGCTCTCGTTAACACGTTCCCTAAACAAACAAGCCCACGATCGATGGCGGTTGTGTATTCACTCGTGCCGCGCTTGTTGACGAACCATTCGATCTCCGGCCCAAGGAGGCGCGTTGTTGTTGCTGCTGCACGTGACCATCGCGTAAGGCTGACGCGCGCTGTGTTTGACGACCTTCCGCTAGAAACAACAAACCCGAACCATTTAAATTTCCTACCAACCGCTCAGTCACAAGCGAGCGAGCGCATGCAACAGCGATCGACATTTGTTGCACGCAAACACACGCAACACGCACACGCTTGCATGTTGAAGGAAGTAAATTTAACGTTTTGGATGTTTTTTTTGTTTGGTGAGCCAACCCCAACACTAACAACAGTTAACAACTCACTGAAAGGGCATCAATCAGCGGGGCACAACGGCTCGAAGGAAATGCCTATTGATTACTGCCAGTGCTTCGATTTGGAAACGGAATGCGTGCTGGCATTCCACGCATTGCGGAGGAATGCACGCCACGCCATTGATTTTATGATCGACGACCGATCGGACAGGACAACAGGGCGCTGTTTCCGAGAAAAAAAATTTTATTGGGCGTGAAGTTCTCAAACAAAATCGAGTTTCGCGGCAGTGATTTGTGAGTCATCGGAACGGAACGAAATGCTTCCGGGCTGGCTGCGAAGAAGCCGAGCCGAAAAATTTATAGACAACGCTTAGGCGATAAATAAGCAGCGTTTTTTCTCTTAAAACCCCGCCCGACAATGGAATTAAACGAGACGTTCTTTATTACTTATTTACTTACTTATCCGGCTACAACCGTCGAGCGGTCTTTGCCTGCTTTAAGGAATCTTTCCACCGCTCGCGGTCGAGAGCCTTCGTCCACCACATCTGGATACCGGCCGATATCGCGTCCCGGTCGACGCAATCTCTCCATCTCACACGGGGCCTACCACGCCCCCTCTGTCCCTCCGGACGGCCTAAGTGGACTTCACGGGCTGGTTCGTCGTCCGCCATTCTCATAACATGACCAGCCCACCGGAGCCTGGCGAGACGCACACGCTGCACGACAGTGAGGTCGTCGTACATTGCGTACAGCTCGCTGTTGTAGCGGCTCCTCCATTGTCCCTCCTCACATACGGGGCCAAATATCAATCTGAGCATCTTCCTCTCGGACGCGGCTAAGAGGGTTTCATCAGTTCTTTATTAAAAATGTTAAATCTGTCGATGATCTCTTAAAATAGGTGCCGCTCGCGCTCGCGGATCTCCGGGACCGGATTGTGAAAATAATGCCACCGAACGCGTCCGTCGAGCGCGAAGCGATTTGCGGTAAAACTAGCAATAAATCAGCGGCCAAACAAAACCCCAGCCCCCAACTGCAACGGACCGCGACTGAGGGGCGACCGTCAACATAAAACACATCTGGCAATCGGCGCGATGCCGCGTTGCAACATCGCATTAATGATTGGTGCCGCCGCCGCCGCCGTTTTGGGTGGCACGTTCCGCGGACATGCTACTAGTCACCCCTCGATCTCTCGATCTCTCTCTCGCATCATCCGGAGTGATGTTCCTCCTCTCGGGCGGCTATTCTTCGTGGGTGACTGATTCGCTGGTAAGAAAAGTGGTCAGCCCGCGTGCGTCAAGTGCGTCCGAGAGAAGAGAGAATGCCCACGCCACACAAAAAAAAGCCCCAAAGAGCCGCCAAAGGGAAACAGTGAAGCGGAAACCCTGAAAATTCAAAGCATCGTCTTCCACGAAACTTATGCCACGCAGCCCAGCGGCGATGTTTTCTTGAGAAACCTGGGAGGGCGGTAGATGGTGGTGCCGCCACAGTCCACCCGCAGCATATTTTGCATTGCAAATCTACCCCCGTTGGAGCCTGTGTAGGTTAACGAAACAAGATTTAAATGCACAACACACACAAATGAGCGCGCCCGCGATGAAGAATGGTGTTTGCTGACTCAAAAAACGATGACGCGGTGGCCCTGGCAACGGTTAGCGATACACTTTACAAGCGAACATTTTTGCGTCCCGACCGCGGGGGGCGTGGGTCATTAAATTAAAATAATGTTTTACATTTGGTGCACACACATTTACGTTGGACTTGATTCATCGTTTGTTTTTTTTTTAATAGTACCATTCCGACAGATATTCAAACAATTTGTTCGGATGATACAATTGGTCAAAGGTTCGAAGAAATTTCAATAAAGTAACATGACACTGCAACGTTACATTGCGCGAACTAGCGAGCTCCAAAAAACCACGAGCCCGAAACATTGGCTGAGTGAAAGTTATCACTTTACAGTAGTCGTTCGGAACACGCGCCGCCGTAGTGTAATTATTCCACGGCTGCTGGGGAGCCCATCGGTTGGGAAAACGATGATCGGCAGCACTCCAGTCGGTGAAAATTACGATCATCGCCAAAGTTCGAAAGGTGTCGGTTACGGGGAAAGGGTGCCGCCACTAGTTTGCTTAGCGTTAAAAAAATCATCCGAAAAGGTAAGGGGGTTCAGAGAACCCATACAGTCGCATCTTTAACATCTCGCGTCTCGCTCTTTCTCCGGGCGGCACACTTTGGACAATCAATACGGAATGGAAAATCAATTCGATCGGGAAATCACTTTTTTCGGTGGTCAGGCGCCGTAATGGATCGGCAGTCCGCGTGGCCGAGAAAAGAGAGACTAACAACCCTCAAAAATGCCGAATACGAGCCCTCTGTGCAAAGGCACTTGGCATTACCTCTTCCAATTAAACTTTAATTGTCTTAAGCCGGATTTCGGCTTCCTTACGCAAAAAGGGTGGCCCGCATCTTGCGCAAATGAAGAACAACAAGTGTGGGGGCCCGCACTGCAGCAGCAAAGGGTCAATCCACGAAAACGGAGGAGGAATCACGCATTGACGTCACGGGCTGAAGGAAAGCGAAGCACCCAATGAGTGGCCCCCGATGAGGGCCCCATTAATCGGGTTGGACCCCCCCTCGGTTGGGGCGACTACTAATTTCAAGAAAACCAATCTCCCATCGCCAGTCATAAATAACACTAAAAGGACACCATTTTGGTCTGCCAGCGTCACACAATAACGCGCCGGTAGAGTCCTTTTATTCCGAGAGACCACCACCATTGCTGGCAAGTTGTTCGCATAATCGGCGGCGGTTTCTCGAGTTGGACAATGGCCAAACAGCCATGGAATTGAGAAGCGGAGATGCACAATACGAAAATTGGTCGACCTCGTGTGTGTGTGAATTGGTCAGTGCGAACTCCCATTAATGTCGTCGGTACGACTCTGTCAGATAGCAAGATACGAATAAATTGGGAGAAAAGAGATCCCTCTTTCTTGTCCGGGGTCCGGGGACCAATAAAAGGCACCCTACGCCACGCGATGGGCTTCTTTTTAATCAACCACAAACGGCGACTCCATTCACAACTCGCACTGGCAGCAGCAGTAAACAATAAATTATGCACGACCACAATAGTGACGACACTTTCGTGAGCTGCCGCTGCACGAATTTTGTGCGCTATTGCGAGACACGAAAACGGGGACAGGTTTTTGGTGGCTGACTCTACTGGGAGAACGAGAGAGAGAGAAAACAAGTGTCTTCGGGAAGAGCCCGAGAAAGTGGCGCGACCACAATCCGAGCCTCGACCTTATTCTTCCCGCGTTGGGCTCCAGATGATGATTCCCGGACTGTCTTTGGCCTGGTACTACTACTACTATGTGTGTGTGTGTTGTAAAAAAAAACAACACGCGAACACGATTACCCAACACATATACACGCCCCATCCATACTCCGGTCCGAACCCGGAGCGACTCTGAAGTCTTTTTAAAGACCCCACCAGCAGCAGCAGTAAGCCCCCTGTCTGAGAAAGTTGCCGACCGTTGTTTGTTCTATTGTTTTGCGTCACTCGCGCGTGAGGAGCGCCGATGGGAATAAGAACGTGAGGAAATGCAACTGCGGCCACCCCGTAACTCCCTACTACACAGGTGGATAACGGCGTTCGGGTAACCACCAGCCAGCCCTCCGAGGGGTTTGTTGACCATCATCTCGCCATCTTCTACGCGCTCTAGGCACGCACAGGCCGCGACCCCGCCGACCATAACAAAACCTCATCCTGGTTCGTTGGAAAAAAAGCTTCCGTTGGTGGTGGAGATGACAAACAGTGGAATGAAATAATTACAAGCACAGACACAGCACAACAACACAGAGCTCATGCTCTCAAGCGCACCCCGGAGGCTCCTCCATAAGTCACGGCAAAGCATTAGTGGCCAGGGCAGGCCCACAATTGGGGGGCAATCGTAAAGCAACGGCGCATCGCCGGAATATATTAGCTTGTGGCCACTGCCTCAATCATCACCAGAGAACACCGGAGTCCGGCATAAGAATTTGTAATGAAAGTCGGCCTTCTTGTTCGACTTGTGAGTGTGTTGGTGACTCGCAGGACCTACTGACCAAGATTTGCCGTTGACGATGATGGTGGCGCTCCTGATGACGTCGTCGTCGTCGGGGTTGTCGGTGCACAGGTGGTGGTTGCTGGTGGTGGTGGTGTTACCGTTGGCGGGGGAGAGTTGGATGAGGAACTCGGTCCGGAGGATACCGGCGGTGAGGCGGACGACGAGGACGATGATGAGAATGGTGACGAAATCGGGGAGGATATCGAAGATGAGGCTGGACCCAATCCGGACGGTGGCGAAGAATCGGACGGCGACAGGAGCAACAACGGGGAGGCTCTGTACGAGGAGTTGCTGGTGCTACTCGTCACGAGACAGGAGGTAGACTTGGTCCACCCGGGAATGGCGGCGGGCGGTGCCGTACCGAGCAGTGCCCGGTGCTGCTGATGAAATAGACCATTCTGATAGAGCTGCTGTGGATCCCGCTGGGGGATCAACTGGTACGGCGGCGGCTGCGGGTGTTGGTCTGTCCGTCCGTTGGTCTGTATTGGCCCGGTGCCGGTCAGCAGTGAGGGCGAAGTCAGCACCGACGTCGACAGTGACGGACGGAGTCGATTGTACAGGTACTGCTGGTAGTGGCTTACCGAGCCCCCCGCCGTCTGCTGGTGCTGCTGCTGCTGGTAGTACTGCTGGTGCAGCACCGACGAGGTCTTTGGTTTCTTGCTGTTGTACACGATGAACTTGTGGTTGAGCATGCCCTTGCCACCACCACCGGCGGTCGTCTGCCCCGACCGGTGCGTGTTCAGGAACGAAATCGTAAACTTATCCCGCTTCCGGCCCGGATCGGCCGGCCCGATGATGGCACCATCACTTTCACCACCCACATCCGACGCCGACGACCCGGTGGCTGCGGGGCTTCCCCTATCGCCGCCATTCTTCAGCACGGCCTGGTCCGGTTTAATAAATCCCGGACCTTCGTCCGACTGGTACCGGCGGTGATTAAAGTTCCTGTAGCCCTTCTGGTTGTTGTTCGTATCGTTCAGCGGCAGCAGTGGCGATGGGGACGGTGACTGCGGCGGACCCACGGTGGTGGTCCCGTCGACCACATCCAGCGATCCGCCGTTGTGGCCATTCCGTTGGTGCCCGTTCCGATCGCTGTCGGGAACCGGCAACGCAGCCTCTCCGATTGCAGCACTCCCGACAACTCCATTTCCGCCACCGGCTAGCCGTCGCCCTCGGCCACCACCACCACCTGCCGGTCCTCCACCGCCGGGACCGGCACCGTTCACCGATTGAATGAACACTCCATCGCCGGTGATTTTAATTGTCGTCACCATTTTACTGAGCGACAGACGGACGTGCGTTCCAATCAAGCACCCGGACTAATTGCTATAAACGCGAAGCCGCAATCAAAGACAACCCAGTTGACAGTTCACAACGCTCGCGCGCCCGCGATCGATCGACAGTCTATCTATCGCCGCCCGACCCCAACATTAATCACCATGTCAACACACGTACACAAACACACACACACGCGCGCGAGAGGCCCATGCGCAGCAGGCGGCGACGACGACACGACACACGACGAGGCAAAAGTATCACAGGAGCCGCCGCGGAGATAATGAACCGCGATGTGGACTTTATGATGAGCTAATGACATGCAAAGGCGCGACGCTAAACAAGGAGAAACACCATCAAATGCAATTGCACATTAATGAGACAAACACACACACACACATGCACACCACATTCTGTCACGTGACGCTTGTTCATTAATTCTACACCACGGGAGACACGGGAGACACGGGAGATGGTAGAGACTATGATCAATATTGACTGCCTTTTTTGCGCTGAGCTCTTCGTCTTTTTTCATTTGATTTTCTTCAACTCTTGCAGGGACGGATTGCTGTTTTATTGGCGCATACACACACGCTTTTCCCGCTCATCGTTTTGGACACTTTACCTTCACCTTCGCGCCAGGAGCGGCCCCAGTCAGCCTCTCGGAACCAGGCCTGCCGACGAGGGCTTGTGGTCCAAGGGCCACAGTAGCGGAGCCTCACACAAAACACCCACCCGACCCACGTGCTGTATAGCGCGGGCCGCCTTGTTTTACATCATGTTTATTTTTTATTTCGTTGTTGCTACACTGACAGCGTCCGAGGACGTTTTTATGGACGTGGAGTGTGGCTCTCTGTTGGGCCGAACTACGTGTAGTACAACGAAAAATTAACAAAAACAGCAATAAAGGGATCGTGCCAGGGCACAAGCGAAAGAAGCGTTAAGAGGCGTATGGCAGATTATGGAGGAAGGAAAGCGAAGTGTAGTGCATGTGCCCCAAGCACGATCTATCATAGGGCAAACACGCTAAAACACCCATGAGTAATGAGACAGGTTAGTCACGGATCCAGAGACACACACACACTCTGGGGTCCGGTTGCGTGAATGTGTTCGTTAATCGGACCAACAACAGTGAGAACGTCACACTTTAAGAAAAGCTCAAGTCCAACTTCACGGTCATCCGGCCTGACCTGAGCGAAGCAACCCTGAACCAGTGCACACAGATAACCCACCGGGGGGTTGGGCTTAGTCCGCTCCGTATCAGGCATGGGAAATCTATCTCCGACTCCGCCGAAGTGTGTTTGCCCGCGCACAACAAAACGATGTCAAACATTAGACCAGACCATGAGGTTTATCCCGCCTTGTGCGCTGCACGTTTAACTTGCTGTTGAATCGGTTAAGTCGAGCAGTAAGCCGGGTGGGCTTCAGAATGAGAAGAAGTCCCAGTCGAAGCGATGACTCACAGCCAGCGTCAATTACAGGGACCGGTGCTCGTCTCGAAGCTCGGGAACGGTCGCGCTGTCAACGGCTTGCCTTAGAAGGAAGTAAATTACGCCCGGGCCCCGCCGGTCCGCTTTGTGGCCGCGGTAGACCTTCAGAGAACCGTGGGCCGTAAAATGAGAGAGATTAAAGCGCGCGCATAAGGAATTTAAATTATCGGCGAGAAGACGATCTCACGCCACACCACGATGCGTACGAGATGACTTTATGCGAACTGACGAAATGAATTCGAATTTTCTAGACGGATCCATAAATTCAAAGCCCGGGTTCCATAAATCAAAAATTCTGCACATAAACCGAGTGGCCCACATTACCATCAAAATGTTAAGTGCTGATTTTATGTCCTGATCACCACCTTGATCATCGTGTTAATTTTTTTATTCTTTGTGTGTTCTTAGTCATCGACAACGACAGGGAGGAGGAATGATTATTTTTACCCTTCCAACAGCCGGCCGGGGCACGTTATTTGCGTAAACCCGTCGTCCATCAACATCGTAACCGGGTGTCGCTGGAAGGACGCAAAATCGAGCCGGGCCACCCTCCTCTAGCATCACCCAAGAGAGCATTCGTGTGTCTCACGACGGCTCACGACTTCGAAACGACCCGAAAACGAGCTCATCTTTCGCGCGGTTCTCTCGAGCGGAAAATTAATGGCGCGACGACGACGACTTCCTCGACGACGTTCCACCACCCGCCCGTCAACCGTTTACAGGTTTCGTTGCGAAAAGCAATAGCGCGAGCAAGAGAGGAACATAAAAAAACAATAACAAATCGATAGATGGGCGATGGTGTCATCGTCGGCACACGGGAGGTGGCTCAGCGTTTGATGGATTTCAAGTCGGCGGTGTAGGTGATTGAAAAGAAACGCCCCACAAAACGAGACTCCACGTGTGAGCCACCATCGACACCCAGCCCAGCCCGATGAGCTAATGTTCCGCCAGCCAGCGTCGTCGCCGCCGTTCAATCATTGAGCGGTTTCTTACGCGATATTTTGCGCATCCGTCGGTACAGCGCGGAGCGAGAGACGCCATTTGCCGTTAAGGGTGGGTTAGGAAATGGACGGTCTGGTGTGGAATCTTGCGTCAAGCGTCGCCGGCCCGTGACGCATCGTGTGCGTGCCAAATGGGAGATGTCGAGAGAAGCTCTAAGGTAAATCCACACCACGCGCCGACGAGTGGGGTGGTACCGCTGAAATTAGTCTCAATATTGGGGGATCGTCTCTCTGATCTTCGCACACAAACACAAGCGAATTGCGCAATAAAACGCGGGCCATAGTTTTGCGTAGCGCTGGAATCCACGGCACGGCGCAGGCGGCAATAAATGTAATATCGATTTCAAACATTCTTAATTGAAGAACCGGATCTCGGCGCAACCGGAACGTTCCGCTGAAAGCGTCTGGGAGCTGGTTTTGGACGCGGATACCTTCGTACACCAGCACCACGACCCGTTCTCTGGCCGTTTTTGGACAGAGACACATTCTGGGTCGGACGGCAAGAAGTTCGGCACAAAACCTGTTGTACCACACACACACACATACACGACCGTCGGGACGCGTTACCCACGGAAGGGACGTACCTCCTCTTTACCGAAAAGGGGCGCACAGAAAATCTTAACTCGGTAAAGGTCATCGCGTTTCCGGTTGAAGCCGACGACGATACTAATAACAGTAATGATGGGCTTCACGAAGAACTGGACCTACAATCTGATGGCTGTAGATAGATTGGGGAGGCCACTGCAATTATCGGCCCTGATTATATGGATTTCCGCGTGCGGCTAGGGATTGATTATCTTCTCAATTATGACAATCATGATGAATTCGTCCCGGCATTAAATCCTTTTCTGCAACTAAAGCCGAAAAGATGTTAATCCCTTGCGAAGACTCATGACTCCGAGTAGGCCTGGTAACCGATTGGCGATTCGAAACGAGGACGTTAATAAACTTTTCTTCCTGAATTATTGTGTTCCAGCGTGCACAAGCTGCGACAGCTGGAGTCCGACCGTCATGGGGAATAAAACATGACAAATTATCTGTCCACCGCCCGTCGACTCAGAATGATTGGTATTCTAGCAATAAGTCAATAAAGCGGAGACACCTGCTTTCGCAGGTGCATCGGTG
>NW_026453918.1:0-22144 GCF_943734635.1 Anopheles cruzii
TTTATCCTCGTGCCTATCACGAACGGTTCGTTGTGGAAGGATTCGTCTTTCTTCGACCCATTCACAACGATATGCCGGTGCGCCCAACTCCATCATCCGGGTTCAGTTCCTGTTGTAATGAAGTTCCTGGGCGGATGTTGAGCTGTAGTCTCCTCAGTTAGCTAAGCAGCACCATTTGCCTGCAGGTTGTGGTGGAACTCTGGATATCAGGACTGACACTATGACCCGAAGAACGCATCACAAAAGGATGACCCACATCAAACGATGTGACGGAAGACAGTGACTCCATGCATAACAATGCCGTTGAAATGCCCTGGTTTAACCAATGTTTCACTTACAATCAGCCAGATTAGCCACCAGCAGCCACCAAACTGTCATTTGAAGCGTCTGCATCCCAGGATCCAGAGTCGTGCCCTCGTCTGTGGCCCAGCATCCACAGACGGGCTCGAACCACGTAAATCACTCTAATTATCACCAACATCGTCAGCATGGATCACCTACAAGTGCAAATTATACAATAACAATTGTGTACGACCATTGATGCGACCGGATTTGGGTTGTTGAGCAGTGTCGGATAGGCATCCACCACAAATTCGTTGGCTTCTACAGACTGAGGTTGTCCGTAGGGTATGAGGCTATTAATTATGAATTTCAATGCACTTTCGCTCCCAGAAGGCAGTTGAGAAGGTAGTTTGGAACATTACACTGATGACAGTCTCTAACCATGACTCGAGCTTCACAAGCATACTGAACTCAGACAAGGACCCACGAGGAATTCCACGGAACCTCTTGCAGCCCTTGGGTTGATAAATTAGTGCTGAGTTTGAAACACACAAAGTGTGCGCCTGTACCTAACGTTGATTCCCATGCCATGCTGTTGGGTGTAATTCCGTGATTACACAGATTTATGTATACGTTCAGCATCGACAGGGGTGAGCATCTTCTCTATCGTTCCATTGCCACGACGTTTAGGGAGTAAATCGATATTTGCATCCTCTGCCTCTTCACTTCATTCATCTCTCTAATGAAAACGAAGAGTGCCTTCTAAAAGAATCAAAATTTGACAGAATTAGAATTAGACAGAATTAACGCGTAAAAAGGTTTGACACTCGCGAGAACTGGCGCAGCATTCGGATCCGTTAGAAGGGTTTAGACGCTGTGAAAAGGCTTATCGAGGGCTCCACTTTGCCAGCCTAACTCCCCCAATAATACCACAAAGCTTGAAAATATCCACATAACTTTCAGCTATTAAACAATGGCCTTTTAGGGTCTCCACTCTCATGCTGCGCGTTGATGAACAACCAGATTCGACAATCATAGCAATTTCGAGCTTTTAGTTCTGGGACAAAATGCCGGTTAGGGTGGCCAACAGTTTGACAGTCATATCAAGGACGTGAATAACTGTGATGCAGCTCCCCAACAAGGGCGGTCCCTGACCGGAAAAGTGTAATTAAACCAAGCGCCATACGCGAACGGTTGGTTCGGTGGCTCGAGACGAATGGAGAGCCACTTCCGCAAGTGACCCGGACGCGGCCTAAAATGGATACCAAGAGTGGATGCTACCGGATGATGCTACAACGGCTGCTGTGGCCAAAAGCCGAGATGAGATCGTTTTGATTTATCTTTTCCGTTGCTTTCTTTCCATTTGTTTTCCTGCCAAATGAGTAAATCCCTCGTCGTGAGCCATTTGAACGCGCTCATCGGATGGCCTCTTGGCGAGGGTCTCCGACGGTTCAGAAGTCAAAGCAAGTGATTATGTTGCTCAGGCCGGTTCGGATCGGCCAGCAGCGACCCAAGGCGGTTGATGGAGTCATGTCAGGCCTTTGGCGGTCTATTCCGGCCATTTGCTACCAGTTCGCGTTTGTTTACTTTTGTGTCGCTTACGCGCTTCAATTAGGCTTTATTTCCCCAAAGCGGTTCTTAGCGGCGCTGCTCTGCATCTAACAGCCGACTTCGTTCACTGATGATGGGCAACCACGAGCCAGGCACCAGATCACGCTTCAATCGTAGTGATTTGCTGCGTCCGCTTCTTGTAGAAGTGTGATTCTTTTCAGCTTTACTCGACACTCGCCAGCCGGAAGCCTACGGAAAACTTCCTGTCTATGGAAAGTGCTTCCTGGTGGTGCGAGCGCGTGTCACTTGTTGCGATGCGCAAGCCATCGGCCACAAGGCGTAGGATTGTTTCCTTTCAGCTCTTTTTATTGAATCAATTAAGATCTGATCTACGTTAAACAAGAGGAGGAAATAGAGACGCAGTAAACAAATGTTGTTGAACAAATTGATATAATGAAAAGTGCCATGTTAGAGATAAAACATTCTATTGATTGTTGTTTATTTTCATTTGAGAGCCATTCCTCTTATATCATTTTGCCACGTTTCTGGTATGTTATTCGCTCAATCATAGCCACTTTTAATTTTGTTTTGTGATTTATCGCGAACGTGATTGAAAGTGATTGTTGATGCTCATTTTAAAATAAATAACTTTTTCCGGAAAAGGCATTATAAAAGTTAACCTAATTGTTCGTTGAGCATCTTCATTTATTGTAAACAAGAACTTTAAGGCTAGTATATAAAAACTATTGTAATTGTTTAGCTTAATATCTCGTTACGGAATTCGAAATCTATTCTTACAGTATAATTTAAGGCAACACAGACAAATTTTGTATTAAAAGTCGCTGATACGAATTCTCTAAGCACCAGGTTACAGTAGCATTCTATAAATTTACAGACACATGGCCCAATTTAGTTGAGGCGTTTCGTTCCACGTACTCTCGCTCATTACTCATGACTACGTTCAGTACTACGCATGTACTTTCGGTTTCCGTCCATTTTCTTTTTATTTGGCTGTGCGGAAACAGTTCACAATACGCACAGTAATTGCTTCCGGAATCTGTATTTCCCTTTCGTACTCTTTGCTGCACTCTCTCACCTCACTATGCCCATTGCAATTTCCATTTTATCGTAGAACTATTATTCTACCGGCGGCAAACTGAAAACCACCGACCAGGAAACGATAATTTTTATTTTCCTCTAATTATGAGTTCATGGGCTTGCATCTTTTTCCGCCTCGAACAAATGGAACCCGAACGCCGGTAGATAATTGTGCGTTAATGTTTCCACTTTTTCCGGCCGTGGATGGCCACCATGTGGTCGGTCCAAGCCAGCCCAGAGCCTTCCAAGGGCCACATGCTCGATGGCATATGGAGCCCTCGGCATGGTTGCGTGATTTTCACGCTGCACTGATTGCACGGTACTCCATTCCTACGGTGGTTTATGGTTGCAGTTCTCTGTTTATTCTCGCGTATCATTACGCGACAGTCACCAATGTTCCAACCTTCGGTAACAGGTTGAACTGTGAAATTCGCGGTGAAGGGAAAGTGCTTCACTTTCTCCGGTTCCGGCGTGAAATTGGTTTTCATTTCGCTTCAACCTATTTCTTTATTCATTTTTTTTACTCAGGCCAAGCACTGTGGTTGATACATTAGCGTACTCTTGGGCTAGAAAATGACCTCATGCAATGTGAATGGTACTCCCGCGGACCATTGGGGGAGTTAAAACGTGCAGGGATACGAGCACGAACGGTTTATGTCATCGTGCGCAGAATAGTTTACGAAACGGACGAATGGCACCATTGCGTGAATAATTGGATCATGGCTCCAAATCATATCGTCATCATGTCGTTTTGGACTCCAAATATTAATACAGTAATTTAAACATGACATGCAAATTGTGTCAAAGTCGATATCAAACAAGTACATATTTTGTATTTAAATAGAATGTAATGCAACTAAAACAGGACACCAGAGTGTAAAAAACTTTAATTTTTTTCTATACAAAATTCATTTGGGCTTTTCACATTATTTATTTGTATCACGAAATTATTCAAATAAATAAATAATTTTTATTTCATGGGGCTCTGTGCTAGTGGTTCACAGAGCCCCACGAAATGTAAATTAAAGTATGCAGATGTTCCTTACTATTTTACGCTTTGGACTATAAAAGGATTGATGCAATTGAAAGTTCCTCAAAGCTCTGAAAATGAAATTTTCTGTTTGACTTCATCTCATTACATAAAAAGCGCACTTCAGGTCAATCCATAAAGCGAAGTTGAAGCACTTCGATCCAAACTGGCATTAAGTTCATATCATTGCAATGCAAATTCCACACAAAGTTGTCAATGACTCAGGCCCAATGGCACTCGACATACGTTAGCATCAGGAGACTGACCCACAATTCGTGGAATGCAAATGTGGATTGCGAATCGTTGATTAAACGCAACCGCCGCTGTCAACCGCGCAAAAATGTGTCCTCAGCCTCCAAAATACCCTCCATTACGCCGTGCTTACCTGGCTGCACCTGGCTGCACCTGGGGCTAATGTAAAACATAGTGTTGTTTGATGGAGTGTGTGGCCAACCGTGTCGCGTATCCGGTTTCGATAGTGACCGGTGCTTGCGATGACGAGTGATGCTCCATTCGTCTTGCCATATCGCACTGGTGGTCGATATGCTGTGCTCTGCTTTCTCGAATGCACCGTGTTCGGTATGGCACCATTTTCAAAAATGTTTATGAATTACGGACCACTGCGGTGGATTGATGCGAAAGTGCGGAACATCAGAACGACCCAAACGCCGATCGCAAAATCCATGCTGCGCATGGCGAGGAAAAGAACAAGCTTGTGACATGATCGATCGTTCCGGTCGGCCACAACGGTGTCCTTGCCAAATTGGACCCAAGCGGTGACCTAACGTCCCGGAAGTGAGGTCAGAATTGAAAGCTATGCTGAATGTACCGGAATCGAGGGTTATCGCTTTAATCCTTTGCCGACACTGTGTGCGTGCCTTTTTTCTGCCCACATATGTGGTATGCAGGGGTTTTGTGGAAGTTAGAAACAAAAAGTAGTTACGTTTTTAGATACGACCAATGTTCCTTAATGGGTTGAACTAGCTTTTGGTTTTCTACACACCCCAACACCGGAAGTTGATTGGCAGTTAGTTGGCGACCTCCAGTTCCAGATGCCATTGAATGAATCGTTTCCCCTTTTTGGTGTCCAACTGATTGCGGTACATTTTTTGTGCAACTGCTCAATGAAACTGCTAATGAAACGGTGTATCGAAAAGTTAGAGAAACGAAGAACACACCAATTTGGCGGACAAGCATTTGTGGAACCCAATATTTCGTGATGACCGCCCCTATTCTACAATTGTACTGCAAAGTTGCATCCTTCGTAGTCACGTACTACAAAAAGTAGTATTGGAATATGCCAAATCATTTTGTAAACAGCAATTTATTGAACTTTGTTTCTCCGAACTTTGAAACTCTACGAACTACAGGCAAATAGATAGCAGTTAAGGAATGAAAGTACAAATTTATTATGTGAATTGTATTTATTAATTTTTTTATTAAGTAACTTGTTGAAATGCATATTGTGTTCATCTATTTTCTGTTTACTTATGCAACATTTGGTCACCGTCTAGTAGACTCACACCGCAGCGGCAATTTTCAAACCCCAGTTAAAATTAAACAGAAATGTTTGCAACCGTTGACCGAGTAGTTTCCTTTCGCAAATTGTTCTTCTAGACTCTGTGCAACTCGTCTTACTAAATCTGCGCTTCTTTCAAGAATGCCGACCATTTTGCTGCTTCCACGCCGTGGCGCTGTGGTTTCGATGAACATTCTCCGGAGACGACGGTTCCTTGCCCAAAGATGCTGTAGGACGAAAATCATTTCGCTTTGCCTTTGCATTCACGGAACGCTTAGCGTAATTGGAAACAGAACTATAATCGCTGCGCCCTTTTGACTGTCGACACACAGCGAGTCGTTTTGTGACAGAACCAAATCAGAACCAATTCACTTAATTGAACCGTTTAACGGTTCAAACCTTTCTTTACACTCTGACCAGCGTTTGGCGTATTCCAGTCAATGCATCAACCCGACTCCAAGTCGAAAAGAAATTATGCAACACATTGGAAAACGTGAATCCTTCAAGATTCGTCTATGGGCACTTTCGCAAGTGAACCTCATCTCGCGTTCATAATTATGTAGCGATGTGCTAGCTACCGCTATAATTGTCAACTGCCCATAAGTATTTTGTCAACCCGCGTGTAGCGCTAGTTGACATAAAAATTGCTACTCGTTACTGTCGAAGGTGAACAGCGAAATACCGCGATTCATTCGTTCGGCTTAAAACGTTGTTTGAACGAAGCACTTGTTTCTAAATAAGCTGTCAATGTGGAGTTCGACGTTGAAGAGAAAAGCACAATGATTACCATTTTGATAATCTCTCTCTTATTATTTTAACCCACACTCTTTTATGTAGTTTCACCTTGCTGGAAGATTAGACTAAACAATATGCATCTAGCTTCATCGTGTGTCATTAAATTAAAAGAGAACGATGAGCACGCCCCTTCGTGCCACAAGAGATGAAGGAAAAAAAATCAATAAAATTCAAATCGATTTCAGCACTGACCCGCATATACCCTCTGCCGAGTCTCCAGTACAAAAACTGATATTGCGCTCATAAATCTAAATCATACCGAAAGGAGGAATGTTTCACTAAACGCACCGTCACGCATGTTGACGCAAAGTCCGAAACACGGTGGCAGAGCGTATAAGAAACCCTTTGATGTTCGCGAAACTTGCTTATGGTGGTTGTGTTGTTGTTGGAGCAGGCTGCAGTAGGCAGTCGAAAGCACCGACTCAAGATTCGGCAAAACAGCGAAAACAACAGAATGCACAACAGAATAAAGATGAACAAACGGGCAACATGTGCTAACCCGGGAGACTAGAGATACACACATGTGCGCATCGAAGCAACACTGGTAAAACTTTAATCAAGTACCATGCTCGGCTGTGTGTCGTCAGTGCTGCATTATGAAAAATGGAACTAGACTGCGTCGCATTGAGCTCACGAATCCTGCCGGCAACATCCGCAGTGCGTGGCGGTGGCTAGCTTGGCAACTTTCAGCATGGCACGGAACCGAGCATCACTATGCAAGCTACATTGTTCTTTAAAGCAAAGAATTATACTTTATATTTTTTAAGGTGAGATAATCTGTTTAAGCCAATCAATGCTTCAAATATTTTAATAATCAACGTTGAATATTGTTCGTCGAAAAAATCACAAGCTTCGGGAAATTCTAGATTAACAAAATCAGTTATGCGTTCAGTAGTTCAGCTGGTGATAATGTTGTTGCTAATCATCAGACCCGTCGACGCTCTGAATGCAGTAAAATAGAAACTCCAAAAGTAATTTCGGATTTTTTCACCGTACCCGTGAAACAGAATGACGTCGGCCCATGAAAAGCGGCACAAGACTTATTCCATTCCGAGAATACATATTTTCCGCAGAGCGATGCAGTTTAGAGGTGGGATAATTTTGCCATAAGCTGCACAGGAACCGCTAATATACGCCGGAAGTTTGTTTGGCAGGACGCGAGTTTTGTTGGTTCTCGGAGGCAGGTTTTGCCTCCTTTGGAAGCTTTGCCTTCCTCTGCGAGTTCTATCGTTCGGCGTTCCTTTCAAGTGCAGGCCTTCGATATTTCGAACCAAACATAGACGAAAAAGAAAAAAAGTATCCTTTTCGCAGCTGTCCGGATGCGGATAGTGGAAAACGAGCAGAAAATTGTGCACTGAGAGAAATCCAGACCAGCGTGGCCCAAGCTATATGGATTTGAAAGCATCGTCGCAGAACAGCCACCAGAAGTTTATTGGATGAAATACAGTGAGTAAACTGCGTCCAGACCGCTCTGGAAGCCCTCTGCTCATCCACCGATTTGGTCGTCCAGACTTGCTTAGGGCTAAACGATGAGAAGTATGGGTGCAATTGATTTCGGAATTGAATTATTTTAACACTGTTCTGCTGCACCTTTTTCCTATCGCACAACTCCTTGGGAAGCGTTATGCAAAACAGCCCCTTCGCAACTTCGGAGCTACATCCTTCGAACAGCGCCCTTTTCCGGAACGTCAACTCTGTCTTGTTGATAGACGCGGCAAAAAGTCATTTGAGTTTCATGTTCTCGCCAGAATCGTTAGAGTTTCCCAGGTGAGCGAAGTAAATGGTAAGCTTTAAATTATGCGCTCAAGGAACGACACATAAATAGTAAAAAAAAAGGATCGACGGTAGAGGGCACACTACCCGTTAAAATTGCATCTACTCTTGGGGCGTCGTTCTAGCGCGGATCGCCAACCATTTACGAACAAGAACTGGGTGGTATTAGTCTTTTAAAGCAATTCTGCTTCGTCTGTCGGCAGAACAATTTGTTAACGGAGCTAAAAAGTGCTACTAAAACAGTTCGAAGGTGTAACTTAACACATATTTCAAAGGAAAAACGTCTTCGCAAGAAAAGATGGGTAACCAGAACGATACAGAAGCAACTGTAGAAACCGTTGTGCAACTTATGGCGCTTCAGGGTGTGATAATAGATGTTACATTGAAGTTTTCTATCACAATACACAATAAGAGATTTAAATAAATATAAAACAATCAAAGATTAAATTATTGTCCGGATTTCTGGTTAATCTACTCCTCAAGTAAAACAATAAATCATAGTTGGCAATGATTTTCGCATAAAAATTGAATAACTCACCATCGACTGACAAGGCACCTTATTAAGGACTGTCGACAACTTCTTTCACATTCTGCTGTCATCACCGAATGGCAATCGTTCTGGAGTTATTTACTTAGTCAAATGTCTAACGAAAGAAGGAATTTCGTAATTAAATCAGTGGTAAGAAGATAACGAAAACAGAATAACGGAAAAAATCCCCCAAGGCCGAAGAAAACACCATAGATACGTAATTAGATGTCCCAGACGTCTGGATAAATTAACACTGGAACGTAACGATAACAACGATGTTCGGGACAAGGTGTTCGATCCTTGGAACATATTTCTCCAAACGTGCAGATAAACTAATTACCGCCCAATATGACTTTTCGATGGTTGGAATTGAAGGAAGTATGCGAAGGTTCAATAAACACAATTTCGGTGATCAAACCGAGGGAAAAGATTGGCTGCCTCGCTGCGTTTGCGTTTGTTGGTTATTGCGTTGTATCATGAATTGGCACTAGTTCTTAGAGGAGCCTTAAAGCAGATTACCGAAGACAAATCGATGCGGGCTGTTAAGATTTCATATCCTATTCACGAAAATATTAGTTTTGACAAGTTAGGCCGGGGATCATCCATTCGGTTTTGAGATTATTTCTTATGGTTTTGTTATTCAAATTCTCCTGATTAGACGAAAGATGTGTGTATGCTGATGCTTAGGCAGCTAATGTTCATAACTACATTGCCCGAACATTTACTTTGAATATCATAAACCGACAATGAACCGATGCAGAGGGAACATTTCATGAGGAAACATTCTCCGTCATTATTTTGTTTCAATTTTTATCAACCGATTCAATTAAACGAAAACGAGAGAATATGTGAATAATGCAAAGCATACACAATTATCCACATTTTATTGCAGTTATGTTTGGTTTTCCGGTCGCTTCAAGCGCTTCTCGAGTCGAGACGAGTCCGTCGCACATTTACGACTGTTCCCCATAAACGCTGTGCTTCTTTGCGTCGTTCTAATCGCTGAAGGGTCAGTATCTCAGCATGGCATGAACCGTTCTCGACTATAACCAGCCCGTTGACAATCCCTCCCAAATGATAGACGGAAATATAACATTTAATAGGCTCTAAGTTGTATACTTCCCTTGGAAAGGAGTGGTACCGCTTCGGGTAATCACATTCACAGTAATTGTTTTCCTGCAACGTTCACTGTTTGAACACATTTTTCAGAAGAAAGGTTGCTCTCTTGTGATAGTTCTTTGAATTTGTTCACTAACGCGTGTCGCATTACCGCAAAAGTCACGTAATAACGGAAAAAGTTTATTTTATTACGGTGATAATCACGGCGATTATATTCAACCTAGTGAATTACAGGGCACAAATCTTCGTAACATGGCTAGAAAACGTTGTTAAAATTAAATTAGAATACCGATCACTTCGGACAAAATTCGACTGATTTTTTCAACCTTTCAGTATTTGTAAGCGTTAAAAAGTTGTTTCATTTAAAGTTTTCACTATCGTTCTAAAATATGTTCCGTCACGCATTCAGTTAGCCATCAGTCACGTATTCAGCAAACTGTCACCAAATAATTAAATTAAATTCCGATATCTGTGCCACCTTCAAAGTTATATCCATCAACTGGGTTTTATTCAAATACACCGTTCCGCTGGCATAATCTGCAGGCACATCCAATGCAGATTAGCCTAGTTTCTATTTTTCGACCACTCAACAAGTGCATCCGCATTGAGCCCGCGGAAATGGCGCAGAACAAATCGTATCAGCTATTTCCACAAACGCTATCAAATGACATTCAGATGGCATCTCCTCGTGCGCTCTGGGAATCGATTTGCTATGTCATTAGTAAGCAAATCCATCAAATCGACCAATTTGTCTCCGGCTGCTGACCTTCACCAGTCGTTCCGGTGTCGTTCGTCGTTCAAAATTGGATTGCTAACACTTTACAATAACCGAAACGATAAACCGCAATCAGTAATTTTGTTTGTCACAGAATCGTTTCATTCCGGATTGCCGGTGATTCCAGTTGCGTCTGGCTGTAGCCGTTTTCAAATATCTGTTCATCGGCCCTAATCCGTGAGCCATTTGTTTTTGTAGACTCATCAAACGTCAACTTCGAACAATTCCGCGCAATAAACAGTAATGTCACTGCATTCCGTGAACGGCTGTCAACACGAAAACCTTGTCCCTGGTAATAGTCGATCTATTTGGATCGATTTGCATGTTTCCAAATATTGAAAATACTTGAGCTGAGCCCGGATAGCCGGATCTAGTGAGGGCACTAAATTGAGGGCACTATAGGCCGGCACAGACATCGTGTTGGAAAAACAAGCGGATTTTCGTCCCACCCGAATTTGTGGTGTCAGGGAAAAAACAAACAAAACAAAAATGGCGTGTTTATTGCTGCAAAAACAACCCCCTCTCCAACTGCACCGCACGGGAAAGCGTGGTTCCATAGAACTCCGAGGACGAACGAGGTCAGTCGCAGGCCGTTCCAATGTTCTGCTGTTTGTTAGTTGGGCCAATATTTATCTCGTCGCACGATGGTTGATCCCGAGCGTACGGAATATGTGTTGGGGACTCTGCCGGCCAACGGCAATACGGAAGCCACTCAAGAGTGCGTTTTCTAGCACCACAATGATAACAAGCGCATACGTTAGCGGCAGCCGCAGTTATTCCTAGCGTACTATGTTTTCTGGTCATTTGTCCATAATGGAATTTTATATCAGATTAGAATAATAATATTCTCACTTGTGTACGCATGCATACATATGAGAACACACACCAACCGGAACAAAGTGAAAACTGCTCGCTCTTCACATCCCCAAGCGAAGGCCAACAATAGCTGCTTCTTGCAACTCTGGACCACAGCTCTAGTAGCACGACGCTCTTTTCACGGCTTTGGAAAAGCCCTGGGAAAACTTTTAAAGGATTTGCTTCAATTAATTTGAAACACTTTCCGCCATTCGACCCTTTAACCCAACAATGATGATGTCGGTGGATTATGGAAGATCTTAGCGAATTATCAGGGATGATTCGGCTGTCTGAACACGGTCGCGCCACAAATGCGATCTTTGGCCACACTGAAGCTATTCTCTTGTTTCGTATCCAAAAGATTATGCAAACATGAACCGAAAATTGAAGCCTCCTTGCTTCGGTCTTGAGCTTTCATCTTTGTTTTACATTTAAGGTTCTTCCGTTAAGCTCATAGTGCAAAATCAGAAAACGTCGCGCCTGTACACACCAACCATTTTGTACAAGGCGTAATTCGGAGGTCCCACCAGTCCTCGGCAAACAAAACCCCATCTAACTCTGAAGAGCAAAATGGCTAACCAAATATTGCCAGCCACTCGTGAAGCGATTCTGTTAAACAGCATCTCTAATCGAGAGAAAATATGCCAAAGAAATTTATAAAATTAACTGTTGAGTTCATTTCTTGGGCCGTTTTTTCGAACTGTTTCGCTGCGGTACACGCGGCACCCACTTAAATGAACAGCACATTTTCAGTCCTATCGTCCTTGTGGGTGGTCATGAAAAATGTATCAAAGTGTTGCTCGACCGACCTCACTTAAACCCCGTGAGGATTCTTGTAATGACCTGAAGAAAAACATTTCTAGTAACTTTTGAAACAAACACAGTTCAACGGGAGGCCTCGATGCCTAAGGATACTCGAAGCTACGGCCGAAGAATCTACTCCTAAGTTTACTTCCCATTTAATTTTGAAAGTCACATCCCTGGAGCACTTTTCCCGATTCCTCGAAAATCTGCGAAAGTACATTTGAACGAAAATAATACTCATCAAAGTGATTCACGAAACCTATCAAACTTTTCGCGGGGACATGATGTTGATCTTTACACAATAAAGTGGCCGCAAAATAACTCACTCAATGGGGAGGAAATGGACGAACCAGAGGCTTGGAAAACTTCATTCAGCAATTTTCCGGCATCAACACACTCACTTACTCATTCCAAAGTTGTCCCGAGGCCGGAAAATTCACGAAAACTGCTCTTGTTTAGATCATCTACTGACAATGACACAATGTCGTCCTGGCGCAAAACGTGATCTCTTCCTTCCGCTTCCGTGTCTGAGGCTCCGTTTCAATTAGACCCCACGAACCCTCTGACATGTTGCGCTTTCTCAGCCAGGCCGGAAAAATCCCTTTTTGATTTCGTTCTTCTCCCACTATTTGCCGGAACAGGAAGTCAATCCGATCAGTAATCACTGTTTCCTTTTCGTACTCGTCCTTGCAGACGGATTTAGAACCCTTCTTGGCCGCTTCGGCCTTTCGGGCCAGCCGTTCGGAAAACGTTGAATGAAGATAAAGCAAAGATTCGATTAAATTTAAAATGAATCTTTTGTTGACAGAAGAATGTCATTTCTCAGCCATTATTGAAACAGTGCGCCAGTCACTACTAACTCCAGATGCTTCGAAAGCGGCAGTCGTCTCTTGGGTGTTACCGTTCCACCGGAACTGGAGATAATATTCTTAACGAAACGAAGCCCACGAGGGGTCGAAGTGAAGCATAAATTTTATGCACCCCTTTCGAGGAGTATAGGAGGTGTCTAGTTTTGTTTTCCAGAGGTATTAGCTCACGCCAATGTTTACCTTAACACAGACACATGGCGTACACCCGAGG
Organism: Anopheles cruzii; assembly: GCF_943734635.1. Taxonomy (NCBI): domain Eukaryota; kingdom Metazoa; phylum Arthropoda; class Insecta; order Diptera; family Culicidae; genus Anopheles; species Anopheles cruzii. The sequence goes on from NW_026453918.1 coordinate 13,211, forward strand.
CGGTCTTCAGATAGTCCCGTCAGTGTGTCCCGTCATGCCTTTCGCACTGCCGAAGATTTGGGTGCCCGTGCTATCATAGCTTTTTGAGAATGGCGCTGATGCTCGCCGATGCTGCCGGGGTGTTTGCTTTCAATTTGCCATTGATTCAATTAATTTCATGCTACTGTTGATCAAAGTTTCGTTTCACCCTTCAACTCCACGACATACGTTCCTATTAAAATGGCGACTTTGCCCCCGTGCCTTGGGTAAACACAGGCAAAAGGCAACAGCCCGGCAAGTTTCGGAGAAATCATGTTGGGTACGCGTTGAGTAATGAAGCAAGTTATGTGCGCGACCTCGCCTTAAAAGCGTCGAGGTACCTCGAGAAACGCCATCCGATCCGTCGAAGGTTTTCGACGGCTTGGCAGTAAAGTTCTACGGTTGGCGCTGATAGTAAAATGAGACATTTTGGTTCATGAGATGTCTTCTTCCACAGACACTTTCGGCGATGCTGCTATCTGCAAGCCTTAGGCAAACAAGGTTAAAGTGCCTCAGTTTGGAGCGTTCGTGATCGATTTTTGGCGTAACATGCTTTCGAGATCCAAATTAATGCTCGACCACGTACATTAGCGCACTGAGCGTGGCAATTGGTGTTGCTGTGCATGGACGGTGATTGCTGCTACACAATCGACCAATGTGTAAGGGACCAAAACCCATCCCAGCTTGACGGGCACGTTCTGGTTGCGGATCACCGATGCACTCAAAAGCCGACCCTTCCCGGAAAGGCCAACCAGCGCCACGGGAATACCGTACGCACGTTCGAACCATTTCCGGGCTTTTTAGCTCCTGCGGAAGAAGAACGATGGCTTCCCGAGATTCCAATCGGGTTTGGCAGGTCTCCCGCCGCCGGCCACCGGATCTACGCTTGTTTGTTACAAATAGTTGGAACCCGTTCGGAGTGGTAAAACAGTTCCCGCTCTCTTATCTGCTGTCCCCGTTCTGGTTGAGTCAGTCCAGCTCAGTGGCGTGTGGTCGTCAGCTCTTCCCCACGTGTTCTTCGTTGACATATCTCTCTTTCTCTTACACACAGCAAGTCTATAAATCAAACCTATGAAAATTCCCATAAATAGAAATCCCCACCTCGTCATGATGTAGCGCAGCGTGTCCCATCTATGTTGGTTGCGATTGCAGGCGTGGCACTTGCTCTTAAATCATCATGCATCAGATCAGTCGCTATGCCCCGTATTCTGGGGATCTCGCGACCGACGCGACATTATTAGACCCGGCTGAAATATTATAAAACTCATAGCAACCGGTCCAGCATCTCGGTAAGGGTTTTCTCGATAGGGTCTCTTCGATACCGGAACTGTATGGTTGCACCCTGGTGCAATGACCTGCAGCATCTGCATCGAGCGGAGATCCGCATCGTAAACACACGCTCATCGTCGCTCCTCAATCCGGCACTTTGGTACTCTGTCGTTGCAAGCATTACTGTGCATAAATCTGCAAGCCGACGCGTAAGGAGGCCGGTTTCTGCCCACTTTTCTCAGCATTATTATAAATAGAGATGCATCGCCTCCGACGGTTCGTACTGCGTAGTTTAGCACGGCTTTGCAATGACGGCCACGAACCGGAAACGGCCAAATTGCAACTCACGCAAAACGGTTTCCAAAGTATTTAGAATCCGTCAAGGCTTCACTCCAGCTGGCGAGAACGTTTCGGTCTTTTCCGGCAACGATCCTTCAAGCCTGCGTTTTATTTTTTTATTACACTCGGCAGTATAGCGCAGGTAAGACGGAAACGCGAATACCTGGCTTTAAGGTTGCACTACACTTGGGACGCAGCCGTCAAACACTACCTTGTGGGACACGAAACGGGATGCGATTGATAATTTCAAGGATGCAAAAAATTTAAATTTTTCCAAACTTCGTAAAAACCCCGGACGGGTAACAAAACCTCCCAGGAGAAAAGCCTCGAAGATCAGCTACTAAGCGTGGGAGAATTTGGTTCTTACCTTCTATCCGTTATCCTAAGACTCGTGCGGTGCAATCAATGTCTTCGGAGTCGTATATGAGAAGCGGTGCGGGGTTGACTCGATGATGGTTGTGGGAATCTTATGCTCGAGCACTCAATTTACATACGAGTTGTTAGAAATTCCAAAAGAGGGAAGTGTGCCGTCTTCGTTGAAATAAGGGAAACGCTTCATTGGCTTTCTCACTTCTTCCCATAGAATGAAACCACTCAGAAGAATCGCAAAAGGGATAAAGGGACACATGTTGGCAAAACCAGTAAATCTGTAAACCAAGTGAGCAGTGTGCCTTTTTCTAGGAGCCGTTTAAGAATTCACAATGACATAAGGGACATATTCTTCTGAAAAGTTTCTAAAATAAATTCAAAATCTTCTTGTATTCTTCTTCAAATATCTTACCATTGACTTAAAGTGAATCTGTCTTAAAGACCTGTTCTCTGGGACTAACCGAAAGTCTGACCTATTGAAGAACATGGTTTGAAGGAACTTTCGACCGAAACCTAATCGGTCTCCCGGAATCCATCAACAATTGAAAATCATCCGGCACAGGTCCAGTGCCGATCCGGTAAGCATCGATTAATTTGCGGTTTGCTGCCTGACTTGCTCGGCTTAGAGCATTCTTCCTGCAAACTAGTTTTGGTTGGAGGCGGATCGCCAGCAGGCATAACCAGGACACCCGCCTGGATTCTGAGTGCTTACGGTGCGTGTTTGTTTGATAAAACATTTGGAACAGTTGCAGCTACTGGGACTCCCAACAATTCCTACCTCAATGGACGCAACATCGGACAGTGACGTGAATGCAAATGTAAACAAGATATCGCCCGGAAAAATGTTTGATTTTATGTCAATTTTCAATTCCCTTGGCGCTAAACCGGCAACGAATTCCATCCTTCCCGATGCACCTCTACTACTTTCTACTTTTCGGACAGGATGCGTTCGAACACCGGCAGCTAACTGACACACACAAACAGATATACTAGGCTGCTCATTAAATTCGGAGCCTCGATAACAGAGGGCTACGATACGATAATTGCTACGAGTCTAATTTTTTTTTGTCATATTGGTACACTATCCAAATGAACGTATGGAAAGTTTCATTTCAATCGGTCACTTACTTTTTTTTACAAGCCTTTTAGTATCGACAATATTTTTGTCACGTAACAGTATGCTTTACAGCTGCTATGACGTCATCATTTGATGAAAACCGCTTTCCGCGCAGGATTTTTTTAGGTTTGAAAACAGATGGAAGTCGCTAAGGGCCAAATCTGATGAATAGGGTGGAAACTTCAACAATGCGAACTTTAATTCATGGATTTTTGCCATTTGTTGCACTGGGTGCATTGTTCCATTTTTAGCGAATGCGGCACCCATTTTGCAAACAGCTTTTAAGAACCCAAAACTTTAGTCAAAATACTGGTTATACTGCTCAATGAGATGGCTAGGCCTTATATTAAATCTCTTTCAGTGGTTCGACGATTTTCGAAAACGATATCCTGTATTGTTTTACGATTTCAGGTGTTGTGTCTGTTTTTTGACGTTTTTGACATGGATCGTCTTAAAGGCTACTACGACCATGTTTAAACTCAGAAAACCCTCTTTTAACCCCCTAATTAAAGGTGAAGAGTCCTTATATACTTTCAATGCTCGTTCATAATTTTCCTTGGCCTTTAAAGCTTCCAAAAATAAAAATTAAATCACTGCACATACTTGATTTTTTCCATTGTAAAAAATACTGTGACATGTCGATACTAAATGGCTTGTGAAAAAAAAATTAGGTGACCGATTGACATGAAACTTCACATACGTTCATTTGAAGAGTGTACCAATATCACAAAACAAAAATCAGGCTCGTAGCACCGCTCTTTCTTGTCGAGGCTCCGAATTTAATGAGCAGCCTAGTACACACACACAGGAAGGACTTAAGAGCAGTTGAAACCACTGAATAATCGATAGGTCCACGGCGCGCGGTTCCGCCGGCCTCAGGTGTTGCAGTCTGGCGCAGGGTCGTCTGGCATCGTTTCCAGTCCAAATAGTGTGCATCCGTAATGCGTTCGATTTTCGACAATTTCGCAATGAACCCAACCGACATACAAGCATTAAACGCTTCTGCCCTCGGACGCGAACTCGATTTGGTGGTGTTTGTAGCCAAACCATCTCGCTTTGCCTTGAGCCCTACGGGCTCCTGGTTGTGGTCCTGAACGGACGATGAACAACGCTCAGCTTCCTATCGACAGCGGTCAAATGAAGCCGAATCTGGTCAAGCTGATACCAGGCCGCGTTTGCTGGGCGGATCCGTAATGACAACCGGTTAATTGAATTTGCCGTTTGGCAGAACACAACCATCGTCCGGTCCGCCCATCCAACCCGTCCGTATAGTCGGCAAACATAATTTAACGCACTGCGGAAGTCGAAGCAATTTGGTGTGAATTTTTCGCGCATTCCCCGATTCCCGCCCAGATTGCCCGTATCTCCGCGAAATCCGTAATCCCGAAATAGGCAGCGGGTGATCTGCTTTCTCGGTGCATGGTCCGAAATGCTAGAATATCTAAACAGAAATCGATTGGTAGGCTCTGAATTTTCCAGCGACCACACCTCGGTCGATTGGCGGCTCCGAGGAAACCCGAAAATGTCGCGTAAATGGCCGTGAAAGGAGTGGAAACGATTGAAATTGTAGACCACTAGCACCACCGCAGCCTGACTCGATCACAAACTTTTCGGCCTGGCTCATCAAGCCCCCGCCGGAAAGGATTACGCCTTCCTGCTGCCATGGCCAGCCGAACTCTGTCGGCCTTTAAAGCGGTTTTCCATCGCTTTTCCTGTGACAGTTTCCCGCGTCTGCGGAATTAAGCTTCCGGAGAAGGTAGACCACAGGCTCCCCACGGTATCGGTACTAGACCTGGGACGATTTCACTTTTGTTCCGGAAGTCCGTAACATCGGTGAGCTGAAAGGATGGTTGTTTGACAAGAGGGTTTTGTAATGACTGCTGTTAAAGGGCATGTTTTTCGGAGGCAGTTTCAGGGGAAATTTTACATCGTTTCGCTTCCGTTAAAGCACGGCCATAAAATGGCTGACAGTTTGTTAGTAACATGATCTGCTTCTTAGGTTTTTGAGAACAACATGTTGTAAAAGAACAGGACCATCACATGGTCGTAGAAAGAAGAACAGTTCGGAGAAATGATACTCACCTCAAGGCAAAATAAACCCAAAATAAACTCAAATTAGAATATAAATCCATAACCTGTGACAGCTTTCACACTTTTTTTTCCTATGAATCAATAAAGTTTAAGAATGTTTTATTAGAAGTTATGATACTTCTATGGTATGATAGTTATGGTACAGTTATTCTACAGGATCTCTAATTTCTAGATTAGATTAATCCAAACGCGTGCTTGTGTAATTGATTCTATAATTGGCATTATTTTATGATGTGTAAAAGATATCCCTTAAACCGCATAATATCCTATTGATGAATATCCTACAATTATTTCATCATGTGGTGTGTTTTTATTGTTAACAAACGCTAATGTCAAACCAAAAAAAACTCCAAATGATGATTTATCGCAGAACACGTCACAATAATGCCAAATGCAATGCAATGTCAACCAAACATGTGAGTGTACAAAAGTACCGCCCTGCTGTTTCCTGTAGCCTCTCTAATACAATCCCATTAAACCCCATCATCCATCATGCGATCTGCCACTAGTCCGTCGGGTTTCGATCAGCTCAGTTCCGCATTCCTCCGCAACTGCGAAGCCCAGTTTCCACTGCGCTACGCCAATCAAGTTTATGCAATAATTTTTCAGTGATGGAAAATTTATTTATCGGGAAATGATTCGACCCCAATAGACAATAGCACGGACCGCTCACGATCCGTCAGTCGCAGCGGCGGACAAAATGTGCATCATTTCGTCCGTCGCCGCCGTGATGTAATGAATTTTCGTTCGCGGGTTTTTTTCCGGAGCTGATGGAAAACATGAGCAAAAATGCGGTTAACTGAGGAATCAATGCGCCGAGGTTTATGTACATTAAATTAATTTATTGCGTGAACGCCTCTTCCCAATATGGGACACGTATTTTGATCCTCGTTTCTCACAGTTTGAAACATCAACAGCCTCGTAGGGGTGTTAGAGTCCATGTGTTGAAGCGGTGCACTTGGGGTTTGAATAACAACATGGCTTGATGAAAAATATATAAAATCTTTAAACAAGTATCTCCGGATGGAACTAATTTTGTGGTCAATTTAATGAAGGCAAATGGAGCGCTTAACGACATCGATTTTGTTTTGCTGAATATTCTAATTTTCCGCAATTGTACAAATGTACATCTAACGTTATTGGGAATCCCTGCACATTACATGCTACCAACTTCAACTCCAAATACTCCGTTCTGCCGAGCTCAATGCTAACTTCAGATGACATTCACTGTAACAGCACTTTATCTTCATCACACACCGATCAATGACTGATGTCGATGGACATGTGCGTCAAATTTGATTCCCTATTTCAAGCGTCGAAAACCCAATTTTCATGCTCTACACTCGCACTCGGCAGGAAATAAACATAAAAAACATAAACCTTCTTGACCGACGACCGACAACAAAATTGTGATGAAAACGCGCAACGACTTCGGCTTCGGACGCAAATACCGGGCTCGGTCGAGTTACAGTCCACTTTGCGCTGAGCGTTATGCAACGTGACCACAGTGAAACCGTTGGTCGGGTGTCTTCATCCACCTATTGGGTTGCGCCGGGAAACCGAAATTGGAACCATTGGTGCAGTATTTGTCCGTAAGCACAGACTTTGGACCCAGTTTAATACTCCGTTGGTGGCTACTCTGAGTCGGTTCTGATGATTGGTTACGCGTGGTGCGCATACGGTGGGAAATAAAGCGGTGGATTAATAGCTGAATTGCAATGATTTTGTAAAATGAGTCGACCTTTTCGCGGCAAATGGACGCATCCAAAGCGGTGAGGTCGGTTAGTTTTTCTCTTCGGTTTAGTCAACAGTGGAATTCACCGCCGAGGCATCACATTTTGCTTGGCTTGTGTGAATTATTGTTTTTGCTGGTCCCACAATAAGCAACAATCTGTTTAACTAGGTCTATCGCATTTTTGGTGGTGGAATGAATGAACCATTTATAACATTTGCTTTTATCAATTAATGAGAATGAACGAGATGATAATTTACTAAATTCTCGTAAACTCGCCCAACGATTTTTTTTTTTTTTTTAAATGTGATAAATACTCCTATAGAATAAATAATTAAGTGGGTTCAAATCAAGTAGTTTATGTCAAGAAAAGAAGAAAATGTGGTTCATTATGTGGGTAAGAAGTCATTGATTATACTTGAAATATCTGTACCAAGCAATTCATTTAACTTGAGTAAACCGACTGCCGAGTAACTACCAAGCAACTTCAGGCATATCATAAACCAGTATTCATTGATCACTTCGTCACAATAATATGTAAACCATTTTTGATTTTGGGAGGAAACTCTACAAAGACCCATTAGCGAGTAATGGCATAGCTTTCGAAAAACCTGGCATCAGCAGTAGCTACTGACGTTGGCTACCGCCGGGGGGAGAATGCCTCGGCAATGATCATCAAAAAATCCATCTGAATATGGATCGTGAAGGTGCATTCGTTATTCGGAGCGTTAAAAGGAACAGCGTGATTGTGGCACAAATGTGCCGTGGTCGCATGTATGCTAAATTTTTCACGTCCAAAAATGCATTCGCAAACCGGAGGCGCTCCTTCTGGGCCGTGAAAGATGGTTTATTAATTTACATTGCTGTCTGCACTATAAAAACTAAACTAATAAATGCCTCGGGTGATGCGATGCAGAGAACTTTAATGTCGTATCAAAACGGCCATTTTGGTTTGGTGCAGTTTGAAAACTAAAACTAAAATTCACATTGTAAATCTATCTATCAAATAACATATTAAACACAAAAATGCCTTTGGCTTCAATTAATTGCCAACACATTGTTAGTGCGCTGTTCGGCTTTTTAAACATGAAAGTGTCGTTTACAGTATTTTGTTTTTTGCACTTTTTAAATCGTGTATCGGTGCCAGAATTCGTTGGAATACAACGAACGGTATGTTTTGCAATAGGTTTTCGTTCCCCTTTAATGCGCGAACTGCTACAAATCGTCTGTTCATAACGAGAATTCGCCTGACTACTGAGAATAGATATTCACTACCGAGAATAGAAAGAGGAATATAAAATATTGGCAAAATACCTTATCCTTTGTTCTTATGAACCATAGCGTATATGTACGATCCAAATACAAACTCGATGAAATACTGTTAATTCGATGGAATCGAACATTTGTGTTTTGTTGTGAGATTGAGTAATGTTTGTGAGTAATGCCTTATAAGATCTAAAAAGTGTTCGACAGAGATTATAAATAAACATAATGAATACAAAATTAAGAAATGAAAGGAAAGATGAGACATGCCGATGAGCGAAATAACGTCTTTTCAGGAGCAAAGTAAAGGTAAATCCACAAAAGGCCAAGCATATTTATCATTCCGTTAGTTCGTCCCTCGCATCATTGTTTCGTAAAGATAATTACGTTCCATCGTTCGGTTGATTCCATCACGTTGATGATTATGAGAGTTTTCCGCGCGTCGGCCAATTTGAACCAACGGTATCAGCATAATTTATGCCTAAACACATCATCCATCAAACAGAATTTGCCAAGCAAATCGACATCTTCGGCGTCCATCCGGGCTGGCGCTTCGAGCGCTCTTCGAGGCGCTCTTCGAGTGTTCGATTCCACGTTCGATATCACCGAATTGGTGTTGAGCAACATCAATTTTTTCGCACCACCAATGGACTTCGGAAGGAAGAGGAAACCCCGATTGCGCCAAACGTTAGGACGAAGAATAAGCCCGACAGAAAGCAAAATATCGTTAAAATCC
>NW_026453919.1:0-17279 GCF_943734635.1 Anopheles cruzii
CACGGAAAATGGAGGTGCCAGAATCAACTAGGAGATAGCAGTTATACGAATAAGAAAAGTTAAATTGTACGCCAACTCAGATACACGCCCAACTCAGACACACGTCCTAATAAGAACCCATGTATCAAAGAACATGTAAAGAAGCCAACAAGTTAAGACATAGCGCGCCTAATAGTCCTGCAATCCACTTGAGGACACATCTGTTCCAGTAGTATCCTCAAGCTGAAAGGGAAAAATGTGATGCAGAGCCCAGCCCGCGCAATTCATTGTTTCATCCAGATAGCAAATATAGCTAGCGCACCTAAAAGACCTACAATCCACTGGAGTCTACTTCTGTGCCAGAACCATCCTCCAGCTCGAGAAGGGGGATCGGATGCAGCGCTCAGAAGCCCGCGCATCCCAGAGATCTATCCAGTAGTTTCGGTCATCCGACGACTGCGCCGAATTGATGTCACCGAAGCCGGCCACAGAGGGAACCTACCCCAACGATACTACAGAACTGGGGCAATGGAACAGCGAAACATCGCCGGCGCCCAAGCGGCCGGCCAAGCTACAAGCGACGAAACCGCAGCGTAGGCATTTGACACTCCGAACGCGTCATATGGCGCAAGCGACGAGGAGGCCATCGTTCGGACAACGCGCCCACGGCACCTCGAGCGGCGGACTGAGCGACGAAGCGAGACGGAAGTAACTGACTGACCGACCCAGAAGCAATGTTGAACGCGAGCAACGCCAAGAACGACGCGAGCGCGTCAAATTGCGCAACTACCAAAGAGGCGCGACGATCGATAATCGGTACAACACGGTACGCGTTTCTGTGCGAGCCACACGCCAAAAATCGCAAACGCAGCACAACTAGAACCACCGGTCGACGGCGATCGCCCCAAGCGCATCGAACGACAGGGGAAGAGCGGCAGCGATGAGCCCGACGCGATGGCAATGATGCAACCAGGTAGCTGGCAACTCGGACCCCACTGGGTCGATCACATTGGGGACACTTAAAGAGGCCGGCAATAGGAACCGCGGTTGGCACCTGAAACGCGACTAGGTCAAACGTAATGAGAACATTTAAACGGCCGGGGAAAACGGTCAACCCGGAAAACCGAGTAGGCGAAACGTCGCAACTGAGAAGCGTGAGAGAATAGGATAAAAGTAATAAGGAATGCGTCCACTGAGGGGGCAACCCAATTTATTGTAAGTCTATATATATTAATAAAGTTGACGGAACACCGTCGCGTGCTGATTGTTAAGTTGAAACCTTCGACGTTTAAACATCATTTTGAGTCTTAGGTTTGCCAGTCCGCCCGATCGTGAATTAGAAGTGAGTATTTTCCACATTGGAAATCTTGCAGGATCTTAGGCCACAAGCCAGGTCCGTGCAGGTGAAGCGTGCTGGCGAACGGCCAGACACCGAAATGCGGCAGCTGCATATGAAGCTCATTCGTCTGATGGAGGAGTTCCGAGGAGAAGGCGAGGTGCGTGATACGGAGGCATCATCCTAAGCCATCAACAGTCCTTATTTGAGTGAATAAAACCCTCAAATAAACCAGTTTTGTGTATTTACTCTTAACACTAACATAAAATGACGATAACACTGAACACACACATGAAGTAAAGGAAATTGGTACAAACCTTAATAAACTGGCGGCATTTCATTTGTATGGCCGCGCAAACCTCAGGTACAATCCGGGAAATGATTTGCTTCGAAATTTTGAAGGTGTACTGTAAGCTGGCGTAGGAGTTTCCCGTCGCCAAGAAATGTAGTACAACAATCAACCGCATGTTCGGAGGAATAGTTTGGCGGCACGTTGTTTCATTCGCGGCAATTTCGGCACCAACCATTCCAAGAAGCACTTCAAAGTCTGTTGGGGTCATCCGAGTAAAATTCCGAAACCCTATCCCATCGTTCAGATACAGCTGGTCGATTAACCTTAATCCGTGTTGTGAAGCCTCCGCGAAGAGCTCTCGCGTCCACCAACGTCGTGATACACGCTCAGCATCCAAATACTGAGCGTATTCAACAAGCACAGACGCACCAACTAAACACAATTTACGCGATTTTGATTTGAGTTTATGTTTTAAACAAGCCATTTTATTATGCGAAGAAGCCTGTTCGCTGCAAAACTTGGCAACAGAATGAAATGGTGAACTGCCAAATTAAAAACATTGTAGCGACCCGACTCAACCCTGTGCCTGCGCATGGGGTTGAGTCAACCCTGCTCAGGCGCGGCTGTCTGGGCAGGTGCGCGAGTGTGTGGGTGCCGGCACGCGGCTGGAACTGACAGCATAGATGGTAGATAAAAGAGCGTGCACGCGGCCGCTCAGTCTCTTTTTTCGGATCGTCGATTAAGTGATACATCGTGATAAATTTGTGATACCCGACGTAATAAATTAGGTGTCTTACACCATTGAAATAGACCCCTAAAACATAAACAAACGAACTGTCATTTCACTCACTGGAGCTCACAGATTTGACGTCTAGAAATTGCTAGTGTGACAGCAAAAAGCTGTCCCAACTTGCTGCAAGTGTGGACGTAGGGTAACAGGCTACTGGCGAGATTTACGTAAAGATTCGGAGTACTTCTCAACTCGTAACTTTGGAGAAGGATCTCTGATGGTGTAGATTGGGTTTTGCTCTGCGGGCAAGCTCAGTGTGGATTTTAGATCTTGTACAATGAACTCTAACGATTACATCCACATTCTAGAAGATGATCTGGTCCCGTTTACAGCTGCCAACCGCCGAAAAAATTGGTTTTTCAACAAGATAATGCTAGCATTCACACCAATTTGATAACTCGAACATGGTTTGCTACCAATAAAATCAATTTTCTTGGGTGGCCAGCGCGAAGTCCGGATCTAAATCCAGTTGAAAATGTCTGGGGAATATTGGTTATACAAATTTTTGCGGATAGGAAACAATACAGCTCTATTAATAAGCTTAAGGCATCCATTTTGGAAGATTTGGACCCAAAAATTTTGAAAAACCTGGTTGACAGTATAACAAACAGAATTTTCCAAGTCATTCAGCGATCAGGAAAGCCAACTGACTATAAAACCTCACAATGAATACAGAGACTTGAAAAAAATCCACACGTATTGATCATTTTATTAGGTGCGGCTATAGAAAGTTGACAGTGCCTATATCGTATTTGGTCGAAAAAAAAGCTAGGTATCATAAAACTTCAATCCAACCAAATGCTTTTATTCATACTTTTGCCTACTTAAAAAAGTCCCAAAACCAGAAGTTGAATCGGAAAGACGGTTTGGAAGATACGTTGAAAATGTGGGTGCGGCTATAGAAAGTTGACAGAGTGTATGTCAGCACAAGAACGGTTGACAGCTCGTTTCAAGTCAGTCCGCACCGAACAACCGGAGAAGTGACTACTCGGACTACTACGTGCCATTCTAGTGAACGCAGTTAATTCAATAAGCGAGTTTTAAATCGAATACACGACAATAGTTATCACTATTGTAGAGTTCGTTGGTATGCGTGAGCCGCGGAATCGGCATCTGACTATAAATAAGAAAGGAGAAATAAAGTCGAGGTTGGATGGGCGGAAATCGATATTTGTGAAGACGAACGTCGAAGCGTAAAGGTCTTTTATTCTCGAGGTACTCCAGTCCGCCTGGAACAACATCGGCTCCAAGCGGGATTCTAATCAGTCCAAGTCAAAGGAGACAGTGTAACGCCATTTCGGCCTAGACCGAAAAATCGAGTATCGGCGCGCTTAAACCGGTAAACCGGCGCAGTTGAGAATACGAGATCATAGTGTGTCAACGTGTTTTTATTAACTGCTATACGCCTGAAGACCTAAGATGGGGCTCTTCACGTTGTTGCCAATAGAAAACTATCATCTCCCGCTCTTTTGTGTCCTGGACGCCCGCTCTGGCCGTTCTAGCAACCAATCTCCGACAAATGTAACCGACCGTACTTCAACCAGGCAATCTAAAAATGTTGATCTCACCTCAATGCACGCTTGCAGCTTTGATGACGCAGTCACTACCTTCACATGTTTCATGGTACATAATATACTAGCATACGCATTGACATCGCTGATTGGTCCTTTGCTATTTAATTTGTGCCTTAATGACCTGATGTTAATGGTGACTTCTTGCCTTCTTTTATGTCATGCTGACGATGTTAGGTTATACAGTAGTATTAGACACCCAAATGACTGTGACAAATTACAAACCGAACTTAATAATGTAATGGCATGCTGTTGTCGGAATGGACTCTTGCTCTGCATACCGAAATGCCAAACAATTAGTTTTAGTCGATCGAGGACCCCTGTTCTACGAACATATACGTTAGGTGACAATGGTATCGCGAGGTTTAATCATGTTACGGATCTCGGTGATATTCTTGACGATAAACCTAACTTTAATGACCACTTACATTCCCTCATTACTAGATCAAACCGACTATGGACCGTTTCATTATGTCTAAGAACGATTTTGACAGATCACTACTCTCTAAACATGACGTTTAAAGTGTCAATTGCGACAGCTTTGTGGCGACGCCACTCGCGCCATCTAGGCGGCAACTTGTGAACTTCGCACTACTAGACACGTGACAATCGAGCACACGGCTCGAAAACGCTGACATATGTCAAACTCAAAAAACGGGCACGATTGCCCCGAAAACGCTGACATATAATTATGAGTCCAAAATACGAACTAACTTTATTGCTTACTTTTTTACCTTTCGATTTCTTACTTCTAAACCGATTTCTTACTTCTACCTATCAAACCTAACCTATTGGGGGGGCTTGGTCTGGTTTTGTCGTTGTTTGTCTGCACTGGCGAATAATTGCTGACACACCAAATTGGCCGTTGACCGCTGCGCTGCTATCGTGGGAACATCGGTGCGGCGGATGTGGCCCGTGGCACGTGTACGGGATATGGTTTCGTCGTAGGTACGAGTCGTAGGTTCGGGTGTGTAACTATATGTCAAACTCAAAAAGCAAGCAAGAGACGTTCTCTTGTTCCTGCGACTATCATCGAGAAAAGACGTGCTTGTGAAAACTTAAGTTCCCTCGTGAGATTACAACGGTAAAGATTACCGTCCAAATAAAAAATAGCTGAAAGTCAACAAACCGCTAAAACTGGTGATAATAGCTAAAGCTTCTTTAAGTATACATTTTAACTTAAAAAAATGGGTTTTATACGTACAGATTACCTTAACTGTTGCGAAGCATTTTTCCAGAGGAGTGCAAACAGCTGTTGCGCAAATAGTGCACAATTCCCAACATTTCACTGAGTCAGTAGGCAAAACAGGAAAAAATAAGCATTGGAGCGGTTCGAAACACAATAGAGAAATTCAAAGAAGAAAGCAGCTTTCAGGGTTAACATGTACTCTTGGCGGACTGCGGGTCTGGTAGATAACATTTTGGACCAAAAAGTCATGTGTGTTTACGCCAGAAAGAAAAGTCCCTCCGTCCGAGATGTGGCTAAAAAGGTGGGATCAACTGTGATAATTAGTGGGAATAAGATTAGGTCTGAAGACATAAAAGAAGCAGAAAAAACCGAAACGGAGTGTAAAACAAGCTGCATCTGTTCAACCAAGAGCCCGTAAATTCAACCCGTATGATCCCGTATGATCCCGCCCGTATGATCAACTGCTTTGTGACAAACGAGTTTGCGTCATCATGGACGACGAAACTTATTGCAAATTTGACCACCATATTGTCCACAGACAAAGACCAATTGAAACATTTTAGGCACTTACCAAAGCATACTAGAGAAAACATTTAAAGCCAACCACTGAAATATTCGCAAAAGATTGGAAGAAAGTGCCCAAATGATCGGAAATCGGTTTGTGCAAAAGCTAATGCGTAGTGTTCGTTCAACAGTTCGATCATTGGCATACCGTTAACAGGAACGTTATTTTGTAAAAACGTACTGTTAAGTAAGATAACAAAGCGCAAAAAACTGAAAAAATGGAGTTTACTTCTGATTTGAATATTTGGCGTTCATTTGAAATCGTACATAGACATAATGAAACGGTCTATATTAGGGCTGGTAGTCCGTATGACCCGCGATTTCCATGATCCAGTTTGTCTCAAATCTATGTATTGCGGTATTGTCCGTTCGGTCCTTGACTACGCTTGTGTGCTTTGTGTGAGTCCCTACCACGATACATACATTGCCGTCTGGAAAGTATACAGCGCTATTTCACCCGTTACGTCATTCTACGCTTACCCTGGTTTACCAGAGATTCAATGCTCCAGACGGGCCACTGGACAGTGCTGTTTCGTTGCTGGACTGTTGTATAATTCGATCGATTCCCATCGCTATTATGCCATGTTGCCATTATGTTGTTTGTAAATAGAGCGGTATTTCTTCAGCGGTGCTAATTAAACGATAAGTGCACCGGCACCATCGGCTTCCGCGATGCCAGCGAACCCTTTGCCGGCCACGGCTCCAAAAACTCTCGCCAAAACACCCCCAAACCGCACCAGGCAAGAACGAAGACAGCCGCTAGAAGGACGGCACCAGCGCCTGGCGCAGCGACGGCGGTTCGTAAGGTCGCGAGAAAACCTCGCGTCGCAGAGGTCAACCAACCATCACAGGGAAAGAGATACAATCAGCGAACTACACGCTGTATCGTCTGACCCAAAACGAGACCTATTCCAACGAAATTCGAACATTGAAAGAACAGGAGGAATCGGAACCTGGGAAGATTCCCACGGTACCCAAAAGCAGCACCCTGTACACACTCTCGCCGTGACTCGACGAGAACAAAGTACTTCGGATGAGAACGCGCATCGCGACATGTCACTTCGCCACGGAAGCATCGAGGCGGCCAGTCATAATGCCAAATAAACACTACGTAACAAATCTCATCCTGGACTATTATCATCGACGGTACAACCACCAGAACTACGAAACCGTCGTCAATGAAGTGCGACAAGTTTACCACGTTCCGCGTCTACGTGCGAGCCTAGCGTGGACGCGAAAAAACTGCCAACAGTGCAAGAACGGTTGCGTCGAGGCAACTATCCCGTACATGGCAGACCTTCCCCCTGCCCGCCTCGACGCTTTCGAGCGACCTTTCACAAATGTCGGCGTAGATTTCTTCGGGCCC
Organism: Anopheles cruzii; assembly: GCF_943734635.1. Taxonomy (NCBI): domain Eukaryota; kingdom Metazoa; phylum Arthropoda; class Insecta; order Diptera; family Culicidae; genus Anopheles; species Anopheles cruzii. Next base: position 7,088 of record NW_026453919.1, read on the forward strand.
ATCGAGGTGGTAATTGGCCGCAAAACTGAAAAAAGATGGGGAATGTTAGCTACCTGCCTGACCGTAAGAGCAGTCCACATCGAGTTGGTACACTCGCTGTCCAGCAACTCATGCATACTAGCGCTGCGAAACATGTTCGCCCGCCGCGGCCAACCATCAAAAATATACAGTGACCGCGGCACCAACTTCATCGGAGCCAATAGGCAAATGCAGGAAGCCGCATCACTAGTGTATCACGAAACGATAGTAAGGGAGATCAGCAACGAAGGCATCGGTTGGCACTTTCTTCCCCCTTCCTCTCACCACATGGGTGGGAGCTGAAAACGGCTAGTGCGCACAGTGAAAACTAACCTGCGCCCGATCAACTCAGGGAAGAAACTGACAGAGGAAATACTACGCAACCTGTTGGTGGAAACCGAGAGTATGATTAATGCACGACCTCTGACGCATGTACCGATGGATGCCGACTCGGCACCGGCTCTGACCCCGAATCATTTTCTCCTCGGGTCATCAGATGGTAACAAACCGATGTCCCTGGTCCGAGACAGCGGAGAGTGCCTCAAACAAAACTGGGTGACGTCCCAGATCATGGCCAACTTGTTCTGGAAGAGGTGGCTAACCGATTACCTCCCAGAGATAACACGCCGGACTAAGTGACACCAACATACCAGAGCCACCGAGGTCGGCGACATCGTGGTGATAGTGGACCCTACCTTACCGCGAAACTGTTGGCCCAAAGGTAGGGTATTGAAGACCAAGGCAAGCAGAGACGGCAAGCTACGAAGCGCGACGGTGAAGACGTCAACAGTAACGTATGAGCGACCGGTCGCAAAGTTAGCCGTCCTAAATGTGTACGGCGACAACGAGGTTGAACCTATAAAAGAGGCAAATAGTTAACAGATCTTGAACCGAAGAAGTCCTCACCAAAGGCGCCAGAGAGGTTGAATGTTGTAAACAGAGTTGATTGGAATGGTTGGTCGAAAACGATGAGCGCGGCATGGTCGAAGACACAGCACCACAGTAAAATTTGACAGGCAAGAAGGCAGAAACTTGGCACGCGGCCGAATGAACACAACAGGTTAGGCCGAATGAACGATCACCGGAGAAGAATTACGGGGGTGGGTGTTGTTTGTAAATAGAGCGGTATTTCTTCACCGGTGCTAGTTAAACGATAAGTGGTAGCACGAAGAAAGTCTACTCAACCCGGGTCCTGTAAACGGTTCAAGCGTTCGATCTTCGACGCTTGAATGTGGACCGTTGACCGGGAGAGCGGATCGACGACCGAGGGACCGAGTGACGCGCAAAGGCGCAAAACGGAACGGAATCGCAGCAGTTGCGATCAGGAGACGAACGAAACCAGTAATGTTTTAGCACTCGGTGCTTGTAGAAATAAAGTAGATACACAAACCGCGCTGAAAACATTTAGTACGTTGATCGCACTCAACAACAACACGCGCTGCCTGCTGTCAGGACTTGAATTACTATGCTCCAGACGGGCCACTGCACAGTGCTGTTTCGTTGCTGGACTGTTGTATAATTCGATCGATTCCCATAGCTATTATGCCAATTACATCTGTCTGTCCCGACTCGCTCTCTGCGCTCGAGTTTCGGAGTCGCGTTTCGGAAAACTCGTTCGGGAATGTTTGAACCGTTGACATTCGCCATCAGACAGATAAATATTTTGACTATAATAATTCTACATCCAGTTTCCGTCAACGTCTTCGCATGTCAGTAATAGTAATCGATTTATGTTTAAAATTGCCCACGTTCAGGGTTATAATATCAGAAAAATGTTTGTTAGTAGATCTTAAGTAACCGTGCTTGATTAAGCTCCTACGCTCGTCAAGCTTGAAATAAACAATAAACAAAGAACTGAAAGCAAACTGAAGGAGAGCAAGAGGATGAAAGCGTAGTGATAGGCAAATTTTCGCTACTATGTTTCGATCCCGAGAATGTAGAAACATGGTTTATTTGCATGAATTGCAAATAAACCATGTTTATTTGCAATTCATGGTTAACCATGGCAAACCAAACCGCGTTTTGCATGAATTATAGAGGAAAGAAGTCACGAGAAGAGAAAGCGGCCACGTTAGACAAACGCAAGTTCAGCGCAGTGGTCGTTGGCCTGGACACTAGGGCCAAATATGTGTACAGTGCGTGTTGTACACAACAGCCGACGTCGACGAGGCGGCTGACAGTGTGACAGACCAGCCGCCGTGTCCAGCACCAGCAACACGAGAGCGGCTGATACGGCGAGCAATCCGGCGGCCGCGGACCCGAGAGCAGTGTGTGTGACGATCCGCTAGATCAGCGGGATCGACTGGACGATCAGCTGACGACCCCGACGACCGGGTCATGACCGCCGACGACGCCGTTGCTCGGGGAGTTCGAGTTTAAGAGCGACAGAGGCCTGACGGTTTTTTTTTTACACCCCGCAAAAATAAACTTTAAGGTTTGAAGAACCGTCTGCATTTTTAATTATCTGTTGCTATTCGCAACAGTACGATTGCAAAATGCAGCTCCGCACAGGAGAAGGAAAAGTACGAAACGATAAAGAGAGCGGTGATGGCTCAATTTCAACCGTCCGAGAATCAAAGGTTGACAAGCCTGCTTTCGGGCATGGCGCTAGGGGACCGTAAACCGACGACCCTGTTAGCAGAGATGAGACGCCTAGGTGGAGTAAAGTGTTCGGATGCGGTGGTCAGCAACATTTGGCTACGCGCATTACCGAGCACGGCGCGTTTGATAATTGCAGCAATGGCGTGGGCAAGACGGCAATTTTAGAATCGCCATCCAGTGGTATTAGTGAAGTGGTTGAAAGAGAAAATAAAACGGTGGAGAATAAAATCAGCGACCTGCAACGGCAAGTAGAAGCACTCATCTCCAGGACTGAGAGAACCGACACTCGAGAACGGTGAAGTACGCCACGCCGGTTCTCCCGGGCAACCAAACGCGATAAAACACCTTCGCGGAACTTTATTTGTTGGTATTCCGCCCGATTCGGAAAAAAGTCAATTAAATGTGAACAGCACAAGCCGGAGCGCACTGATGTTCCGTGTATTTCTTTCGACCAACATCTGGAGAGCAGAAAAAAGCGCAGGTAGAAACTCACACCAGAAACATAGACACTGTGTCAAAACGTTTAGCTCCCCGACAGACGTTAAAATGACAAACGTTTGACGGTCCGACGATCGCGTAGTCGGACAAGGGATCAAGCGAGAAAACATACGTTCGTCTCGCTCGCGCGGAAGGGCGAGAACGGCGAGTAGTGAGAAAATCAACGGAGCGAACGGACGCGATTTTAGCTCTCCTCCAAAGCAGAAAATAAAGTGATTGATTCTGAAAAGAGCTCAAAATAGCCGTTCCCGCCTTCTGGTATTGTCACTCGCAATCGTACATTGCACACTTTATCGCAACCTACCACTTCATCGTCTAATCATACACTCGCTGTGGTACGATCGGTGTCTACCACTGCACCACCCGTAATCGGCGCTGCTCATACACCAAGAGGGGACGCGCAGCCTGTCGTTGCCGGCACCGATGCCGAGAGCGTTCACGGCAGCGCACGCAAGAATCATCAGAGCCCTATTCCTCAACCTGGTGCTACCAGCTTGCCAGCTGGTTCCACGCATGGTAAAAAGGCCACTGTCACCACTGCACCCCGACTCTCTCGCCACGCCACTGCCACTTTCACCACTGGACACACGTTGTCACAGACGATGGCTCCACCGTATGATGGTCCTACTGCGCCTATCACTACCACCTCTACAATTGCCTGTGCCGACGGTTCGACGGAAGATGTGATGGTCCATCGGTTGACGAAAGCGGCCAGCACCGACGGACTGTCGGTTGTCTCATTTAAGGTCGGCATACCACTACATTTACAATCGTTGGCCCTGTCCTCTAGCACGTGGCCGTCCGCAATTCGTTTTGGCGAATTCGTCCAGGGCGCTGGACCCTCGCGTAATACATCGCGTCACTCGAATTTGTGCACTAATGACGATAACCGGCAATCTACCTCCGTAATGGGTCACTCCACGAATCACATCTCGGCTGGTCAACGATCCACTTCGGCATAGCGCCGTAAAGCTCCCGCCTCGTCCCCTCACTGTCTCGAGATACTCTCATTATTCTACCAAAATGTTCGTGGTCTCCGGACTAAGACCTCGGAAATGAGACTGGCCTCATCGGAAGCTGAATTTGACGTATTGTTGCGTGCTGAAATATGGCTCGACCCGGCACTGCCATCCAACCTCCTGTTCGACTCCAACGCTTACAATGTGTACCGCTGCGACCGCTCCGAGCTGAATAGCACGAAAGCAAGAATGGGGGCGTACTAATCGCCTGCTCGTCCAAGCTTCAATCTCCACAAGTCTGCGTCACTCAGCATTCGCTTGAGATGGTCTGGGTTTCTATCTCTACAGCCGGCCGGCGTTTCTTCCTCGGTGTCACATACATCCCTCCTAGCCGCTCATCGGACGATGGTACTTTCGAGGCCCTTGCTGAGTGTGTGAGTGACATTGTGGCACGAATGGCCAAAAATGATCTGCTCATCCTCGATGGAGACTTCAACCAGGCGCCGCTTTCCTGGATTGTCTCTCCGTCCGCTTCATCTGCCATCCTTCATCCGAACCTGCTCACTCTCCCCAATTGCTGCTCGGCGTTCATTGGCATGCTGGAACAGTCTCAACTGCTTCAAATGAACGCGGTCACGAACCATAGGGCTAGAATGCATGACCTGGTTCTAGTTGTGGTATGGAACCCACGTGACTCATCAGAATGAGACCCTTCAGAATTAGAACTCACGGCAAAACGGCACTCACCCCGAAGGGGCGGGGCATAGCCGAGAACAAACCGGAAGAGGATGGATCACTCGATCTTGTATAAATGGGGACAGAATCGAACAGAGAGACGCACTCAGTAACTCGCATTCCCTGTTTAACAATCGCCCGGTGTAGACGTGTTTAGTGAACAACGGTGAACAACGGTGCAGTGTAAACGGTGAAGTGAAAACAAAGTGCAGGTGCAAAAGTGTGAAGCGGAAAGCACGGGAGGAATTAATACCTCCCACCCGTGCCCATCGGGAACCAGCCACGACACCCCGCATAGCCGGGTAGCATTGCAAGATAAGTGGCCATCCTTCAATTTACATTTCTACCCTTAACAAACCAAAACCCTAACACCTGGGATAGGAAATCCCAGTTTTTGAAAATGTCCGTCGGCCTTTCGGTCGCGGACAAATTCCCTCCCATTATGGGTTCAGCCCATAGAGGGAGAACAGTTCCCGCATACATGGACTCTCTGGGTACATGCGGGGAACTGAAATACCTTGTCCTTAAAAGAAACGACGACACAAAACTCCAACCCTTTATTACCGGAAAGACAATAACAAACTGTACTGGACCGAACGTAACAGGCAAGCCTTTCGACCAAGGGAAAAAATACCTAATCTCCACCCGCAACGAAGCCCATTACACCAAACTGCTCTCCCTCACCAAACTTATCACCGGAGAACCCATTACCATCCAACCCCATGCTACTCTTAACTCATGCCAGTGCGTGATCTTTTGTAGAGATCTCGAGGGCATGACTGACGACTCCATCCAATCAGAACTGTCAAACCAAAAAGTTACGAAAGTATACCGCTTTCACAAAAGAGTGAACGGAGCCTTTGTCCCCACCCACTCTTTTCTGTTAACGATCGACGCGGTGCAAGCACCAAGTTCAATCGACATAGGCCTCTACAAAGTGCATACTCGCACCTATTACCCGAAACCCATGCTGTGTGCCAACTGCTTAAGCTTCGGCCACACTCAAAAATACTGTAAATCGGAAAAGAAGTGCTTTAATTGCAGCAAAGCAGCACACGGAGACTGCTCCGCAGCTGCCTGTTGCAATCACTGTAAAGGTAACCATAAACCCAACGCAAGCGTCTGTCAGGCCTACACAAAAGAAAACCTAATAATAAAAACAAAAATCGACAACAGAGTGAGTGCTTTTGAGGCCCGCAAAATTGTCGAAAACTACAGTAATACCACCAACTCCGCCCCAACTTATGTCAGCAAAGTCAACAATACACTCAACACCGACAATGACAAAATTGAAAATAAAAATGATCAAAACCAAATAAACAGACTTGAAGAAATTCTAAATAAAGTTTACAAACAACAAGAACAAATGATAAATGAAATTAAAGAGCTCAAGGCACAAAACGAACAATTACGCGCACGCAACAGCGAACTAGAAAACAAACAGAAAACCCACCTCATTACACCCTCTTCAACCCCCGCCTCCTCACCAACCCACTCCCAATCCTCCACCCCTTCCACCTCCTCCCCCTCCAGCTCTGACTCCGAAGCCGAGTCGGAGTGCAGGCAGCCGGATGCAGAGATGCACTCCGAGCCTGGGCTGGCCAAGAGACCAGCATCGTCCTCCTCGGAAGGCGAGGGACTAAGTCCCAAAAAATCTAACAAAATAAAACCTTCCGCCAAAAGACCCACCCCCAACAAATAAATGTCTCCAAACCCTAAAACCCCCACATCAACTCCCCAAGCCTCACAATGACAGACACAACTCACCAAGCAATTAACAATACAAACATAACAACACGCAAGCTAGCAATGTCATGGAACATCAGGGGTTTTAATACAAACCTTGATGAACTAAAACTACTAATACACAAACACCAACCACAATTTATCGCTCTCCAAGAAGTCCTAAATATTAATGATAATAGGCTCAAATCAAGTCCCCTTAAGGACTTTGAATGGACCCACAAACACTTCACCAACATACACCACACAGTAAGCCTTGGCATACATGACACCTGTCCCTACAACGAAATCCCACTCATTACCACACTTCCAGCTTTAGCCATCAGGGCATTAGCCCCAATAGAGTCAACAATAGTTTGCCTATACCTCCCTCACAAACTAACACCGAACGATCTAAACAATAAGCTCACCGACCTTCTTGCCCAGCTTCCTCCCCCCATAATTCTGCTTGGCGACTTCAATGCGCACCACAGAGCATGGGGCCACCAGTACACCAACCCCAAGGGAAAAACACTTCAACCAATCTTCAACATCAGCCACATAACCCCAATATACAACAGCAAGCCCACTTTCATCTCCCCGATAAACAACACCAATACCACACTTGATCTCTGCGTAGCTTCCCTAGACCTAATTCCAAAACTCTCCCTAGAAGTAGAATCTGACCTACACGGCAGTGACCACTTCCCCATCATCATCCACCTCTCCTCTCCAAACAACCATTCCACCACTAGCCTCCGACCCAGATGGATCTATGAAAGAGCTGACTGGTCCCTTTACCAATCAGCTATTTCTTCCAATCTCGACCCAAATAACCTAAGCCCCTCAGCCTTCTGCACACTTCTCACCAACGCGGCCAGTTGCAGCATCCCCCGAACCAGCGGAGTCCCTGGAAAGCGCAACGCCCCATGGTGGAACAAAGAAGTCGCAGAAGCAATCAAGCACAGAAGAAAAGCCCTCAGAACCCTTAGAAGGGCTAGCAAAACTCCCGACAATATCTTCACGCCTTACTTTGCCTCTCTTTATCGCGAGGCAAACTCCAAAGCCAAACAAGCCATTAAAATAGCTAAAGAACAGTCATGGGCCACCTTTGTCAACACCATCGGACCCGAACTTTCTGCCAAAGACATGTGGAAACGTGTCTCCCTCCTCTGCGGCAAAAAGTTCCAAAACAACATTATCCTCCGCCAAAATAATATACCAATCACAAACCCCTCCAATATAGCCAAAGCCTTCGCCACACAATTTCAAAAGGCATCTGCTACTGTAGCGTATGCCAAACCATTTCAGAAATACAAAACCGAGACCGAACTAACACCCGTCACTTTCCCACAACACAACAACGAACACTACAATAGCTGCTTCAGTGGACATGAATTGCAATGGGCACTGCAGAAGTGCTCCGGCAAATCAGCAGGACCGGACGACATTGGCTATCCCTTACTGCAAAACCTTCCCCTCGCAGCCAAAACTCAGCTACTAAACATTTACAATAGCATTTGGGTTTCTGGCACTATACCCTCTTCCTGGAAAGAAGGTTTTGTTGTGCCAATACCCAAACCTAACCGACCCAAACATGAAGTAGGCAGCTATCGCCCCATTTCACTCCTAAACTGCATAAGCAAAGTTTTGGAGCGAATGGTCAATAGAAGACTAGTCCAAGAACTAGAACACAACAAGCTTCTCAGCCCCTCCCATTACGCCTATCGGAACGGAAGAGGCACTGAGCCGTACTTCTCAGAACTCATAAACTCCCTCACAAAAGCCAGAAAGAGAAACCACTTCACAGACTGTGCCGTGGTAGACCTCTCCAAAGCCTTCGACCGGTCCTGGCGACATGCCATTCTAGAACAGCTTGAACGCTGGAAATTTGGAGGCAGAATGGCAAATTACATTAGCAGCTTCCTGAAAGACAGATACTTCAGAGTACTCATTGGACAGGAAAAATCCGACCAAACCCTCCAAGAGAACGGCGTTCCGCAAGGGGCCATTCTCTCCCCTACCCTCTTCATCATCAGCCTACAATCCCTACTTTGCTCGATCCCCACTAATATCAAAACATTCATCTACGCAGACGACATCGTCCTCGTCTCGTCCCACAGATCCTCTGCCATAACCAGGAAAAACCTTCAAATAGCCATCTCAAAACTCCAGCAATGGAACCGATTTACAGGTTATGAAATATCTCCCCAAAAAAGCAAAATCCTAAGCCTTTCCCACACGCCCCGCCGAAAGCCTAAACCCATTCTGTACGACCGAGTTCCCATACCGCAAGTACGAGCAACTAAAATATTAGGAATAGTCATAGACTCCAAATTGAACTTCCTGGCCCACTGTCGCCACCTCAAAGTAGCGACCAAAAGCCACATCAACCTGTTTCGCATGCTCGGATGCGGCAAACACCGCGCGGTCCGCAGCACCCTCATCACAATTCTCAAAAACTGGTTCCTTCCCAAACTTCTCTACGGCGCCGAAATATTCAGCTTCGGCGGCCAGAGAGTCACTGAACTTCTCGCACCCATTTACAACACTGCAGTTCGGAATATCACTGGAGCCTTCTGCACCAGCCCCACCGACTCCACCCTATGTGAGATAGGATTACTACCCTTCCACCTGGTCCTCCTCAAAAAACTAACAGACTCCGCAAGCAGACTCGTAGAAAAAGGCTTCAAACCCAACAACCTCCTCAAAAGAACAAACCAAACACTCTTCGCACTAACAAAACAAAAACTCCCAAAAACAGAAAAACTCTTAAGGCTTGGAACAAGGCCTTGGAACTCAACCCCACCCCAAATAGACTGGACTTTGAAAAACCAAATTCAAAAGAAAAATATAAACATCAAATCCACCCAAACCCTACACAAAGAAATCTGTATAAAATATCAAAACCACAAACATATCTACACCGACGGTTCCGTAGACACACCCACAGCAGGCTGTGGAATCCACTCAGACACAGTGGATTGCGCAATCCGACTCCCCGATCATACTTCCATCTTTTCAGCCGAAGCAATAGCCCTCACCATTGCAGCCGAGAGGTACACGAGCGGGGATCAGTTGAACATTATCTTCACTGACTCCGCAAGCGTCCTACAGGCTCTGGAAAAGGGATCTATAAAAGACCCCTTCATACAACACCTAGAATACACCCTTCCACAAAACACAACCCTCTGCTGGACCCCTAGCCACGCCGAAATTCAAGGAAATTCAAAAGCCGACAAACTCGCCAACCATGCCAGACTCCTAACCGATCCAAAACAAATAGCTCCCTCTCGAAGGGATGCTTCGAAAATAACCGCCGAAAACATTTCCAATCACTGGCAAAGTGAATGGAATAAAAGCACCCGATTCCTCAGACATATTAAAACCTCCATCCTCCCCTGGACAGACAACACCTCCAGCCAACACCAAAAGATCCTATCTCGGCTTAGGATAGGACACACTAGACTAACACACTCACACATAATAGACAGAACCAGTCAGCCTTTATGTCAGTTCTGTGGAGTTGACATTACAGTAGACCACCTACTAGTGAACTGCTATGTGTGAGTGCGAAAAATAATTACTTGCGACACTTGCGAGTTTCTTGAGCGGCTCGTCCGCGAATAATGGGTTCCGTAACTCGGTGCGTTTTATTC
>NW_026453919.1:17379-21999 GCF_943734635.1 Anopheles cruzii
ACTAGTTGCAGGCGTTTCCTACCACTTATCGTTTAGCTATCACTGGAGGGGAATACGCTCTATTTACAAACAACAGCTATGGCTACTCCTCAGAAAGAACAATCTGTAAAATAGACCATAATATATCCCAAATCCTCTCCAACCATCCTAACCAAGAACGCAAACTACTAAATTTCCTCAGAAGAACCGGATTATACACCCAAATCTGAATACTTTCAGATAAACCAGCCAGCAACAACTTCAACTGTAGACAACAATAGCCAACAAAGAGACGAATGAAGCCTCGAGCTCAAAGTCTCTATAATATCAACAACAACAACACTCAGTAACTGGAGGTCCAGCTGTCAACATGGACCTCTAGCAGTCAGAACAGCATTCAGTGGCTAGAGGTCCAACTAGTAACATGGATCTCTAGCAAGGAACAAGGTCTTCAGCAGCTGCCAGGAAAGTGAACATATACTTTGTATATCCAGTGAACATGTTATAAAGTGAAATAAAGTTACATCTATACCAGAACACCAATAGTCTGTTCCTTCGGAATGCCACCAACATCTCACCGAGGAGAAAAGAAGCAAAATCTTTTCTTTTCATGACGATCCAGCCAGACCTAGACGCCAAGAAAAAACTTTTCCTTGTCATGGCGATCTAGCCAATTCGAATCGGACCCCTGGAACCCGTAGAAGGACGACCACCCGCATCGATATCGGACAGCGCGCAGCAGAGAAGCCACCGCAGCGAAAACCAGCCCCAGCCGGCTCCGCAGCACAGTGAAAAAACCGACGCCAAAAGCGCGAACGGTAAAAGTGTGCGTGTGTGCGTGTGAAAAAAGACCGCCGCCGCCGAAAAAATTGTTGCAGAGTGCGTGTGTGCGTGTGAAAAAAGACCGCCGCCGAAAAAATCGTTGCAGAGTGCGTGTGTGCGTGTGAAAAAAGACCGCCGCCGAAAAAATCGCATGTGAAAAGACCGATGCCGAAAAATCCGTTACAAAATATGTGTGTGTGTGTGTACGAGGTGTGATCAATAATTTTCGCGACATTTGAATTTTCTCGGACTACGTATATCCGATTTTCGATTTTTTTATGGAGTTAGGTTACTACACATGTCAGTAACTTATGGTGAAAAGTTCGGCCATTTTGAGTAATCAGTCAATTTTTGACAGCTGTTTTGCTTGGACGTGTTTTGGCTCATCGTCGATTTTTGTCTCTTCCAAAAAATGAATGGCAAAGAATCTTTATCAAATTCTGTGTGAAAAACAAAATTAAGAGCTCGGACGCAATCGAAATGTTGGCTGTGTCTTATGGTGAAGCTTTTAAGACCAAAAGCATTGCTTATCAGTGGTTCAAAAGTTTTTCAAAGGGGCGAGAAGATGTGAAAGTCGAAAAGCCAAGTTTGGTCGAATGTGAACAGTTTTGCTTACAATTTTCTTCGATTGCAGGCTCGTGGTGCATTATGAGTTGTTGCCAGAAAACAAAATGGTCAATAAAGAATATTTCCTGCAAGTTATGCGCAATTCGTCCGAAGCAATCCGTTACGAATGCCAGAATTTGTGGGAAACCCGAAATTGGTTGTCGCGCCCCTCCTCACACATCGTGGTTTCTGCGCGAATTTTTGGCCAAAACAACACACTAATGATCCCAAAGCTACCGTATTCTCTAGATTTGGCCCCCTGTAACTTTTTCCTGTTTTTTTCCTTTTTCCAAAACTCAAATTACAGCTTCGTGGTCAATTACTTTTGGAGTACACAGAAATCGACGATGAGCCAAAACACGTCCAAGCAAAACAGCTGTCAAAAATTGACTGATTACTCAAAATGGCCGAACTTTTCACCATAAGTTACTGACATGTGTAGTAACCTAACTCCATAAAAAAATCGAAAATCGGATATACGAAGCTCGAGAAAATTCAAATGTCGCGAAAATTATTGATCACACCTCGTAGACACTGACGCCAAAAAACCGTTAAAACGAAAAGCGTACGCAGAACAGTGACGTCCGTAATAGTATGCGCAGCCCGAATTATGGAACATTTTAAATAATACCGTCAACGCGGAAAATAGATAAAAATAACCAAGATGTGATATTGAGTTCTTTGTGAATACCCACCAATAGGGGTGGATTTCACTCTCGGCAATGTGACGCTCGTGCGATCACGATCAGAGAACATTTACGGCAGCTTACCGACGCCGATTTTTGGCGCCAGAAAAAAATTTTTTTTTTTATGTGTGCGTGTGCTACCCGAATTAAGGCGCGTTCGGCCATCTTCTCAGGTGCAACCGCGGGAGTGCACCCAGCACGCACACCAGTACGACCGAAATATCGTGCTGTAACACGTCGCGACATGAAGTGGCATGTACAGGGTGAGCAAATTAGTGTGCATTTTTTCATTTGGCTATAAAACGAAAACGGCTGAAAATTTTTGGATGTTTGAACTTTTATTTGAAAGGTTGATTCTTAACATTTATGTATAAAATAAAATTTTGGTTGCAAAAAATTTAGAAATATGAAAAAATAATTTCCAAAGTGGTAGGTCGTTAAATCATTCCTCAAAAACACATTTCATTGAAGATTATTTCCACCTCTGTGGATATGTTAATAAGCACTTTTGTGGTTCGGAAAACCCACACATCGTGCAAGAGAAGCCAATGCACCCACAACAAGTGACTGTTTGTGCGGATTTTGGCTTTTTGGTTTTTCGGCGAAATTGAAGCTGAGAACTTGGACGGCGTTTGGTTTGAACAGGACGGCGCTACGTGCCATACAGTGACAGCCACAATCAATATTTATGTTATGCGAACATTACAGCAGCTATTGACAACCTTAAGACGGAAATTCAAGTTGCTATTGAGGAAATAGGACCACATACAATCAAAAATGTATTCAAAAATTGGTCGGCCGAAAAAGCTACTGCCAAGCCAATCGTGGTAAACATTTTACCAAAATTGTTTTACATAAAAAAATGTTAGGAATCAACCTTTCAAATAAAAGTTTAAGCATCGAAAAATATTCAGCCGTTTTTGTTTTATAACCAAATGAAAAAATGCACACTAATTTGCTCACCCTGTATTACCGTGAAAAATAACGGTCAAAATTTGTGATGCTATGGAGCAAGTGACGCCGCCATATGCAGACATCGAGCGAGTATGCCGCCATATGCAGCCAACGAGCCAGCAAGCGACAGCAAGCGACAAGCAGCGACAGCCAGCGACAAGCAGCGACAGCCAGCGACAAGCAGCGACAGCAAGCGACAAGCAGCGACAGCCAGCGACAAGCAGCCAACAGAGCGACAAGTGATCATATACAGCCAGCAGAGCTCTGGCAAATTTCTGAATCGAAGGATGAATTACCGATACAGACAGAAAATCAAGAGGTAGAGGATCATCGATCCCCCGAGAGTAGCCATTGTGAGAAAGATAATAAGACGAACCAGTTGCGCCGAAAGAATACACTGAAGCAAGCACTGACTGCAGCGAAAAAGCGCGCAGAGTCCACTGATAGTGACGACCTGATAGAAGTAGATCAGAAGCAGACACAGTAGCAAACAGTACTGCAATCGCAGAAACCATCTGACTTGTACCGACGGATACAAAGACCATCCGACGGAAGATTGGTACCCCCAGCAGCGTAACATCGCTAAATATCTTAACATTTACAACCTTAACATTTTAACATTTACCAATCTCAACATTATAACATGTACAAATCTTGACTTAACGCATACGTATATCAGTACCAAGAATTTAAAATTAAAAAAAAAAAAATGGGAATGGAAAGAGCCTCTCTCTCTAAAAAACAAAATTTTTTATTTTGATATATATTAACTACAGTAGATTTAAAAATTAAACTGTAGTCTAATTTTTAAATAACAACAGGAAAGGGCGTGTGGTATGGAACCCACGTGACTCATCAGAATGAGACCCTTCAGAATTAGAACTCACGGCAAAACGGCACTCACCCCGAAGGGGCGGGGCATAGCCGAGAACAAACCGGAAGAGGATGGATCACTCGATCTTGTATAAATAGGGACAGAATCGAACAGAGAGACGCACTCAGTAACTGGAGGTCCAGCTGTCAACATGGACCTCTAGCAGTCAGAACAGCATTCAGTGGCTAGAGGTCCAACTAGTAACATGGATCTCTAGCAAGGAACAAGGTCTTCAGCAGCTGCCAGGAAAGTGAATAAAGTATATGTATATCCAGTGAACATGTTATAAAGTGAAATAAAGTTACATCTATACCAGAACACCAATAGTCTGTTCCTTCGGAATGCCACCAACATCTCACCGAGGAGAAAAGAAACAAAATCTTTTCTTTTCACTAGTTAACCCGACCTGTTCGCCGCTATTATCGGTGCAAGCTGCTGCGTTCCCGCTTGTCAACATCGATCATTATCACCCGCCGCTATCTTTAACCCTTAAGCTTCCTCCTTCCTCGAATACTGCTAACTCTACATCTCTTTCTTCTTTTCCCGTCTTCAACTATCGCAAAGCAAACTTCCCCAGATTGTGTGAAATCCTTTCCCTTGTTTTTATGTCCAACAGTTGATGTGGCTGTGGCTCAGTTCAATGAGATCACTTTTTCCTCTCTTAATGCATGTTCACCTCGATACAAGCCTCCTTCCCGT
>NW_026453920.1:0-21796 GCF_943734635.1 Anopheles cruzii
GGCTAGGCTAGGCTAGGCTAGGAATTGCGATGAGAGGCATTCGTGCGTTAGCCACGAAAGACTACACAAGGGAATTGAATAAAGTCTGAATTGAATTGTGAACTACGACAATATCCAACCTAATAAATAAAATAACGCAATAACGTTGAACTATCAAGTATGACTTAAGGTTGTTAAAAACACAATAATTTTCTATCAGCGAAACCGGAAACAGGAACCAAAGAAAATTACAGGGCCCTAGCAATCGACCACCGGCACCGGCAATTAAGCACCGGGAGCACCGACCAGGTATGAATCCCGGCCACTATCAGCGCGAAACCGGATTGCAACGCTCAAAAGGGTTCTGGGCTGGTGGCGTGCCAGAACGCCAGAACGCCGTCTACCTAACACCTGCCATAGGGCCCGGTCGAGCTAACGCGCCCTGCCAAAGGAAGACCAGCTAAATCATAGCCAGAACGTCGCTCGGGACGATTCTAGGTTTTTACATATTTTAAAAGGCACCCTCCGACTGGCGTTCTGGCAACCTCGGGGTACTTTGGCCCGACCGTCGGGGAATCTTACCGTGGCCACCTCTCTCTTATGTAACGTAGCAGTAGCACTACGAGAACAATAATCAAATGACGCGCTGCGCTGCCGGCGGGGCAAATTGGCAGCATTCGCTCGGGTTCCGCGTGGTGGTCAATTGCACAATCTAAACGGGACCACGAGCGAACCCAGATTTCTATCGGGTGGGTCGCAACGAGCGCTAGTGACTTCTCTAGCGCGCTACCATTTGCCACAATTATGATAAATTGGCTCGCGCCAGGACCGGGATGGCCGGTCGTTCGGTTGAAGGGTTTCTTCTGGTGCGCTCGTAGAGTGGCCCCGTCCAAGATGGCGTCTGGCGGTGGGCGATTCAATTTCTAGACGCAAACGATATGCAAAACCGGGGGCGCAGAGGAAGATCCCAATCTGGGCTGATGCTTCCTCCTCATTGTTTTGAGCTGTCTGCGTTAATGTATGCGCAGCAGCATGGAACAAGACTTTCATTGGGACTTTTGGCGCAAAACTAACTCGCCGAGTTGTGGACCTTTCCTGAGTTTCCTGATTGAAAATCATATTGCTCCCGGACTCAAACCAGAACCACCTCCAGGTCTCGGTCGCGATATTAACGATAATGAAGATGGTGGTCAGGAAAAAGCTCTTAACTTTTACGGGCGCACAAATTGGAGCCACTAGGTCACCGCCACCCATCGTGCTGCTCCGGAAGAGACTTCACCCGAAGGAGCACCACAACCCGTCCCCGACCAAACACCTCTCCCAATTCCCATGCTTTATGGACCCTTTGGAGAGAGCCGCCGATATGCTCCCGCCGCTGGGGGGCTTTTCTCGAAGCCTGAAACAAAAATTAGTCGCGGAAGTCACCAGAAAAACGGCACTCGGCCCCCAGAGACATTAAAGTGTTTATGGTATCTTCCGGTTCCCCCAGCACCACTTAATCACTGTGTGCAGGAAAGAAATTTCAAAAACACAAAACAACCTTTATTCGACTGCAGAGAAACACGAGGCTCGGCACGGCACGAGAGAAAAAGGAGGCCAACTGTCATTTCCTGATTCCCGGGCGGGCGAGGAGGATTGGGTTGGTTGGGCTCAGCCCAGCCAGCAAGCAAAGGTCATGGACAACATAACCGTGCCAACCTCCCTATCTCTCCATCGCTTCTCTCTCTCTCTTTCCGTAGGCTTCTCACACACGCCAATCATAACATCCGGGGCGCTGCTGCTGCTGGTTGCCCGGTGGCATTGGCAACCCGTTTATGTCTGTGTTCCAATTAGGCTCGACCACAACCCGCCCCCGGGGATGGAAAGCCATTTTTTTCTCTGGCCAGTCGAAAATAATTCAACGCCAGAGCATTAGAAAAATTATGCTTACGCCCCCAGGCGATGAACCGGACCCTCCCCGGACTCCTGCTCCGGACTGTCCCGAGGCCTTCGATAACAACATCACAGGCTGGTCTTTTTTCGGATTCTTCCAACCAAGCAGCAGACCTTCAGCAGCTTCTGGCACGGCCGTTCTGGCCACTTTCTCGGTAGCGGGCCCCGAAATTGTGTTACAAAACCCTCTCTTTCCTCGGGGCGAAATGGTTAAATGTAAAAGAAAGGCAAAGAATGGAAACA
Organism: Anopheles cruzii; assembly: GCF_943734635.1. Classification (NCBI taxonomy): domain Eukaryota; kingdom Metazoa; phylum Arthropoda; class Insecta; order Diptera; family Culicidae; genus Anopheles; species Anopheles cruzii. The sequence continues at coordinate 2,155 of NW_026453920.1, forward strand.
GGCCGGCAACAGATAAACGACGGCGCGGCAAACGGAAGTGCGCCGTCCCAATCGACCTTCGAAGAATCCGGGCGGCCGACCACGGGGCCCCGATAGTGGAGAGGAGAGCGAGCAGACCATAACGCCCTCCACAGCACTAGGCGGAGGATGTGCGGAAATTAATTATTTCCTGTGAGAGAATCCACACCACCGACCCGAGTCCGACACACACACAGAGCGAGCTGGAGGATGTGAACTGCTGGATAAATTGATGGTTAAGCGAAAATGCACTTACAATAAACATAATTAAATGGAACACAAAAAGTTTTGGTACACAGCCACGCACACGCATACAATGAAGTAGTTAACGTTGAGGATGTGACAGAACGGTTAAAAACATTAAATTACTCCATCTGACGTCAAGCGGGTCAAAGCGAAATTGTTTGCATTCTAATAATTAATGGCTCTGCTGTTCCAACAAAGGTTCGACGTACTACTAACATAAGTTTTTAAGAATTACTTATTTTCATATTTCTAACAAAAGTTGTAATATAAACGCTCGACAATCGCTGTCAATTTTCGAAAATCGAAAGCGAATGTGAACATATTTTGGATACATTTTCTACGGGGTCAATCATCACAGAATGACTGAATGCTGAATGCTCATTGATGAGCTAATAAAGAATGGGATGAGAATGACGAAGGAACTCTAACAAAGCTTAACAAACATATTCAAGATATTCTCAGGAAAATGAAACTAAATAGTCCATCGAATGGTTCCTAGCACTCACTTAGCAATAAATAACATTGAAGTACCATGGAGCAGTTATTAAGAAGAACATTTATTCGACCTTTTAGTGCACCTTTAGTCGGAATACTGAAATAAGTTTCAGTTTGGTTTATATAATGAAGAGCAGCTTAGCTATGCCTATCAAACAATTAGTTATAAAATTACTATGTAACTCATGTCAAGATCAATAATAATGTGATATCTTTAATAATATCTTTTTATTCTCTCTAAGAAAACGACCTACGGCTTTAACTACCGTTTACTGACAGACTCCTAATCTTTCAATGACTGACAGACGTTTTCAATTCAGTCGTGGTTTTCGACAAATGTACCTCACTAGTTTTGTTCAACTTCCTTTATTTCTTGCATGATTCGTGACGCTGCACGGTCGCCATGTGATATCTGTAATAATATCTTTTTATTCTCTCTAAGAAAACGATCTACGGCTTTAACTACCGTTTACTGACTGACTCCTAATCTTATTAAACACTACCTTTATACCTATCTTACTTTGGGAAGAATATTCGCTACAATAATATACTTCTTCTACCACTAAAACCATTGTTTAATAAGTACCTCTTTGCACTTTGTTGGACAAATAGATCATGCTGAAGTTTATTGAGATAGTATTCAACAGACAGACAGCCAGCCGAACGGACAGTTTTATCCATTCCAGTAGAAGAAAGACGGTGAAGATAATTTGGCGTTTAGTAAGGCTGTAGTCGCATTTACCAAAGGAGTTCCCATTTGAATAAATTACTCCAGTCGAGTCGTCCTTAAATAAAAATCAATCGCCAATGCCGCGTAATCTAAATAAACGATACGAAACCTTTTTCGTCGGGCCGCTTGCTGCTGTGAATTCAATTACACCGATGACAGGCGCCTCACGCAACAGAAACAACCGAGGAATGAAGTCATCGATCCGCCGCTCGGCAGCCAGAAGGCAATAGCTGTGGTACCCTAAAATCCAGCCAACGAATCGCCGTACGCGCGGAGAACTCTGTTACTCAATTATCCAAGACTTCGCGTGGCCCCACGTCCATCACACACGGTGCGCGACGCGGCGTACTTGTTGCGCTCGCCCCGAAAAAGAACATTTAAGGCGAAATAAATCGAACTTCAAATTCGAAGCAACTCGAAGCCGCCATTGTCGTGCGAAGCGCAATAGGAAAAGGAACGCGCCCGGCATTCGTGGTCCTCGGTGTGTTGCCAACCATATCTCTCGATGAATAATTCAATCACTCGCAAAGCATTATTGCTTCACAGGCCCTGGAGGAGGCGAGCGGAGGCGCTCCAGCAGCTTCCGTCCAACCCCCGGGACGAACCACGTACCGGAGTGAACGCCGAATGCAGACTTCGCTTCATTTTATGCTCACTCTCCTCCAGTACGTAGGTGGAAAAGTCGTCCGCCGACGGGTGGCGGCGGTGTGGACCCCGTCTATAATTACGGGCAGCGAAACCGGAAGAGACTCCCATCGGGGCAGGGCTGGAGGAGTGGACCCCACTCGGTTACATCGGCGGCCACGCTCTGTGATTTGCATAATTTTCTTTCAACTGCGTGTGAGACGAGCTGCCGGCGGGGGCTGCCAAGAAGAAGCTGCCAGAGTCAGCCGTGATCTCTTCTTCGCCAGGCAAATGGTAGAAATTGAAAGCTGCTTTTGATTGTTCGTCCGCCTTCTCAAAGACACCTCCGCCGGCAATTGTGAAATATGCGACAATGTGTATGTGTGTTAGGTGTGTGCCGGTTCCTAAATGTTTAATGCTGGAGACCGCGACTTAGTTATCAACGCCTCCACGGGACCACGGCGTGTGTGTGGGAGATGATTGCGATCAGTGCACGATCGGTGGCGGTGCCGACAACTAACGAACGAAATGTCACACGGATTGATAAGTGTCGCGAACGAAACGGAGCGACATTTTGCTTTGCCAACAATTTAAGTCATTATTATGGCGCCGCCAGATGCTTGTGTCGTGCCACTGTCAAGATAGAGACCCCGCAACAGAATGTCCAAAAGTGAAGCCACACCATCGATAAGAAGACACAGTCCGGGACAGTTGCCGCCGCGAACGCCAACACGCCAAATTTCTGAAGGTCAGCGACTCGTACACCCCCGCCACCATGCCATATATGTGGCAGGCTCTCCATTGACCACTCAAGAGATTTGGCGGGGGGACGCCCACCTAAGCGGCGACACGCGTGGTCCGCGGAAGTGTGTTACGTGAATCCCCGAGAAGTAAACCACTTCAACCAACCCACAGAGCAGCGCACGCCGATTACCCGCATTATGTCCCGACACCCACTCGCCCATTGCCCTGTTCTCTGTTCCTCCTTCTGTCACCAAACTCACCCGGTGAGCCCATCGGTGGGTCCCTCCAATTTGTAATGTGAAGGGCCCGGCCAGTGAGTGAGTTGTAAATCGACAATTTCGTCAGCCCAATCCAAGGTGGAATCGCTGCAACTCCGTTCGATGAAATGACTCTTACGTGTCGCTTCACTCTGTTCATCCGGTTTCCGGCCACGGCCCCTAGGGGGGTTGCACCATCTTGGCAACAGCATCGCGTAGGTTTGTAGCAGCAGCATTAGCATTATGTTGTAGTTTGATCGTAAAGTGGTCTACAGTTAACGCTCTAAAATGTACCAAATTTGGAAGAAAGTCGCACTAACTGATGTTGGGAAATAATTTAACAGAAAAAGTGGGAAAACCTTACCTATTCTTTACCTACAAATAAGCCTTGAGCTAAATCTAAATCTGACCTGTTAAATGTTATCCGACCGAAGATATTTAAAGGATGAAACGTGAGCACGTTTGAATGGCATTTTCTTTGATTATTTGTTTCAAGTAGTTTCAAATAAGTTTTTTACCAATTTTGAGTTCCTTATGAGTAAAAATTAATCACTATGATTTAATATTACTACTATGTAGGTCTTTAGTAAAATTTGGCGTCGAAGTGAGAATGGATCATACATGGATCCATCACTTCACTCTGGAATCAAAACGATCATCACCTGAGTGGAGAGTCTCATCCAATGCGCTCGAAAACACAACAATCGTTTGGGATCTGCGTGGTGTATTATTTATCCAATATCTTAAACAGGGAAATATCACCAACAGCGAATATTATATAGCGTTATTGGAGCTTTTGAAGGTCGAAATTTCAAAGAAACGACCGTAAAGAATTTCGTTTTGTTTTGTCAAGACAACGCACCGTGTGACAAGTCAACAAAAATAATTACAAAATAGCATGACTTAAACTTCAAATTGCCCCCAAATCGACCATTAACGCCAGATTTGGCTCCCAACGATCACTGGCTGTTTGCAGACCTCAAACAAATGCTCATCAGTAAAACATTTCTATTTTATGTATCGCATATTGAAATGCTAGAGCGCCGCTCGAATGATTGTGTGACTCTTGGTGGAGATTACGATGGCGATAAACCCAATTTTGAACAACAAATAAAAAGGCATTTTCTTTCTCAGGCCCGGGACTTTCCGCCCCACGTGGTATGCATCGCGTTGCTGCGCAACTCCGCAAAATATGGCGCCACTCACAGGACAAAGAAGGCCGCGAACGCGAGATTGATTTTCAGTTCTCGATTGCAGTTCGCCAAAAAAACATAATTTTGATAGGTGGGCCAGCGGGCGAGTAGCATGCGGGGCCCTGTTTCCACTGTTTCCACCCCCCGCCGACGGAGAAGAACTGGGGATGACGCCATTGAAAATAGTTCGAAAAGCGATCCAATAAATCTCCCGCGAGTCGTACACTCGGGAAAGATGAATAATGGCCGGCCCAAACCCTCGTATGATTAATGTATTTATTTTCCACCAGCCAACGATAAGAGGTGGGTTTTAATAGGGAAAAATTGAGCTCATTCATTTTGTAACACGCCGAACTGCCGAAACCAAGCAAGAAGCAGCAGAATGTCGGAGAAGCATATAAACCCCCCCGTGATTGGCATAACTTAATAATGTTGGACCGGACTCCACTCGCAAGATTTTAATACGCACAAAAATCCTTCTTCGCTCGCGGGCGGATTGTTATGATTTTGAATTTGAAAACTCCCATGGCCAGAGTGGCCGCTCCGTCTAAATATTCGGCGCGTGCCCCGCATGCTGTCGGAACATGTGTTGGGATCGCGATGCTGTCTGTCCGACATAAGTTTCGATTAGTGTCACCTTTACACCCAGCAGAAGGACTCGTGGGTCCAGGCAGCGGGTTTGGCGCCAACTGACGTGCTGTCTTTGACCATCTCCACCTACACACACCGAGCTGCAACGGGGGCAGATAGTAACTTCTTTCGCCGTCGCGTCTTAAGCCGCTTACCCGTCGCCTGTGCGCCGCTTCCAGAGCACGGACACACGCACGACAGGTGTAAGCGAAACCTTTCATAATTTTTGTGCGGGGCGGGGTGCGAAACGCTAAATCTTTCAACTTTAAAACGACCACCGACGAATGGTGTGTGAAGAAGAAATTTAGCGTAAAAACGGCGCGCTTCCAAAATATGGAAAAGTCCACTTACTTGTGCCCAAAACGGGCGCTCAAGTTCTCTGCTGTTGCTGCTGACCCTCCTAATTTGGGGCCCAAGCTTCTTTACACAGTAATCCTGCTTAGCCCGTTACTACCTACTGTCGACCGTTGGCGCACTCTGTCACAAAAACACTCGGTAACCTTCGGCTTAATTATTACAAATTGGCAGAAATTAATCACTGCAAAAATGTATTCCTTCGGGGATGGACCCGCACCCTTTTAACCCTCGTTACTGGTTATTACTTCTGGCATCTCTGAGTTCACGAACATGACCTTCGGACGGTGTTAATTAAAGGAAAAGGTAATAAAGGTGCATCTCTTGTGGAGGAATCTAATTTTGGGGTGCTAAACGAAGAAGAATTCAAAACGTTGTGACACCCAATGACTATGAAAGTAATAATTGAGACAGCACATTTTACCGTGAGCTGGCGAGACAAAATTAGCAGTCCAAAAACAGACCGTCCAGTCCGTCCAACAACTGCAGATACACGTTTTAGTCTCCGTGACAATTATCAACCGCCGTTTGCGTCACTCTGCCCGGACTCCCCGGGTGATAAGAAACTTTCGCACACAACCAGAGCGCCGTTTTTGTGCATTGTTTAAACTGCGGCCCAATAGATAAGTGTTTCGAAACATCATCAAACAGATAAAACAGGCCATTTCGCGTGCTCCTCTCCTCGGAAAAGAAGTAGCTCACTGTATGGGGAAGAATAAATTGGCACACAGTAAACAAGCAGGAAAGAAAAACATAACGAACCCCACTAACCATATGGCGCAAACTGAGATAAACGTGGTGCTACGATGGGAGGAACTTGAGCCAGTCCAGCGCACGTAAATGTGGGGAATTGTGTTTACACAGTGTGGCATGCTGGAACCTATAAGAGGCTAAAATGGACAATGAACGAGTAGTCACACCAAAGACAGGTTTCACTACCGGGTGGGTGGTAAAATGCGAGAATTCAAATCAAAATACCACCCAGACTTCTACGAAGAATGAAAAGGCATTAAACACCAGCAGAGGACTAATTTGAGCAACACTGAAGACGAATCCCGGTAAAACCAGAAAAATTCAATCAATTTCAGCAAGACTTTTCAAATATGTTAATCTCTTCGCGAACTTACAGTGATATAAATTTCAAAGGGATGTAAAAATCTTGTATATTTCTTAATTTTTATTTTTGTGATCGGGAGATATAGTTTCGTGCTTCCGAATGCGTTAAGCGTCACACATGAACTAACTCTAGTAATCTCCGATTGTGCGGAGAAAACCTTGTCAATGAATACTTGACGATTTTTTGTAAACACTGCTCGACGATGCTACTCGACTGCTCGAATTCGTATTATGACGAGGTCGCTACAGGGATGTCACTACCCGTCACTAAGGTCGATCTCAGAGAATATTCTTGCCGCAGTGTGCAAGTTGACGTGGCGGACAACCTCAAACAACGAGAAAGAAACGAGTAAATCCACACCAACCTTTTTAAGCTTTTATACACGAGACTAGGATTTGTTAGCGCGATCTGTTCACATAACCCGCCAGACAGTTCCGTGCCCGGCTGAAAGAAGAGCCCCGAAAGCATGATCCTTGCAGCGTTACGAATCTTTGAAGACACGAAAGAAGAACACCGAAACTGGGCCATCTGCATCATGGGATGTTGGGGTTGTTGGGGTACATTGTTTGAAAACTCCCTAATCACCAAACACGACGGCCACGGTGGTCCCCGTCGTCGTCGTCTGTCACGTGCTCAAGAGTCCCACAAAAAACGCATCCACAACATGCCGTGGCATTAAAAAACAGGACGACCGAAGCTTGTGCTGCGCAGTTCCGTTCGGTGTTTGTGCCCCACGTGTCACACGGTGCACAGAATCGCGCTCGCTTCCGCTCTCCGGGCACGATTATGCAACAAACATAAGGGAGCCCAGAGCAGAGAAGAAGCGAGATCTCCGGCGCCTGGCGCTTGGCGGTGAGAGTGCAATTTTCCCAATTTTTGTTTTTATTGGAAAAGCAAAAGTTTATCCTCCGAAAAACCAATTTAACACATTCGCCCGCCGCGGTGATGTTGATCAAAATTGGTTGCGCCTCTGCGCGCCACATCCCATCCCAAACACTTTGGTTGTTCCGTCGTTCCGGCGGACAGCAGCGAGGGTTACAACATAGAAAATTTAAAACCACCAAAACGAACAGAGAGAGAGAGAGGAATGAAGTGAGTGGGAGAGCTAATGAGGAGGCTTCGGAAAGCGGAAACAGACGCAGCGGAAACGTGCAATCGCTCGCCCTCGAGATGCAGATGCAGCACCCCACCAACCCCGCAACAACCCAGTCGGGGCCGTTGTCGTTCGTCGTGCGTTTTGTAACGCCGTTGTTCGGCGCCCTCAATCTTGTGCCCACACGAGGAAGTTCGAGAAAACGGTTCATTAGGGTCTCTAATGAAATTTACCAATAATTGCAGTGAGCAGTTTGTGAGGCTTGACGGAGTTATAAATTTAGCAATAAAAATGTTTTTGATAGCGATCATAATGTAAGGAATTGGAAAGTTTATCGCACGCGCGTTTAATGGTTAAATTGGCGCACTAAGCGAAGTACAAAATCCGTGACTCGTCAATTTGTACAAAAATGGAGCTCACGTAAGGTCCATAAAAAGTACACACGACTGCGCTTGAACCGAAAACAAGCGCATTAATGAAAATGATATAATAATTGCTTTAAAAAACGGAACTTTACCACTAGAGTTTACATCTAGCCATTCATAAGTAACAAAAAAACGCAGTGTTTCGTAAGTTAGTAAAAATTACTGGATTGTAACACAAGATACAAGCTTTCCCATGACGGGACATATTAACTAATAAGATGATGCTCCAAAACTAACTTCCAGTCCATACAAATCAGACTTAATAAAATTCTCAAAATGATCCTTAATTTATACTGCAGAACACCAACGAATCTTGTCCCAAAACTTGCTGGCGCGCATAGACTATCGTTCGAAATTAACAAACTAAAAGAAGCCCTAATCAATAGATGCAATAATTCCATCCATCCGACAGTTAGAGAGCTAATTATCTGAAGCTTTTGAAGCCGAATCGTTGTTAAGTAAGAAAAAATGGCTCAATGCCAAGTGGCATACCATATAATTTAAACAGATTTAAATCGAAACATTTTCATTTCATCATTTTGAGACGTTGGACTTGTCAAACAGCTGCAATCCCAATGTGGAATATCTCTGTACTCTCATGTAATCAAGCATTTTTGTCTAATTAACAATTAATAATTAATGAATAATAATTTTTGAGGAACCAATTTGAAACATAAAGAAAAACTGATGAGATGAAATGACAAGATGAGAAACGATTGGGAAACGATAAGGAAGTTTTTGGACGTCCAGATCGTCCAAAAACTGCAACAACCAGCGAAAACAACGCCAAAGTTCACCAAATTGTGCTGGACGACCACCGACTTAACTGGGGCAGATAGCAGAAGTTACGGACATTCCCAACTAACGTCTTTAAATTGACATTTAGGCACAAAAAAGCTGTCCTTGTGTTGGCTGTCGCGTTTGCTCACGTTGCTCAGCGATTACCATGGCAAAAATCCGCGAGTAACGGTTTGAACTGCTTAATCTATTCACAAGATCTAGATCCAAACGACTTCTTTTTGTTCATTTATCTGACAATGTCACTCAGAGCACAGAGATTTTCGTCAAATGAAGAGACCCACCTTGGTGAACAATTATTTTGAAGAAACAAAAAGTACTACTTTTTCGAGTACTATTTGGACTCGTTAAAGAGATGGGAGTGTATCTTGTATCTGTGTCATTCCGGAAACTTTTCAAACCACCCTCGTGACGTGACATTGCGTAACACTATTGATCGTCGCTGGGGAAGTCAGTCTGAAAGGCGTCCACCATAAGACAAATATTTAAGGCGGAAAATGCTCCAAATTTATTTTTCCCCACTTTTGTCGATTCCGCCATTTCCGTTCCGCGTCGCCGTTCCGATTCCATTTGGCACAGTTCTCCCCATCCGACACACATCCGGGTGCTGCAGGAGGATTTTTATATTTATTTTGCCGATGCCGAGGAAGAGTGCAAATTAGAAAATACACAAATGCAGCGAGAGCGCGCTCGGAACCCACCAACCAACCGAGAAGGGAGCATAACAAAACACTGGCTGGTCCACACGCGCATCTTGAAATGCTTCTTCGATCGCTTCGGTCGGGTGCAGCGGCGGCAGGAACGACGGGGACGACGAGGCGCCCAACAGCCAACCGCACGCGTGACTGGCGAAGAACACCAGACACACGGCATCTCGAAATGGTCTGGTTCTCATCTTCAACCCCGAACGAAGACTGGCAGACGGACGAAGCCGCGTTGGGGTGTTGGGCGAAGCAGAACCGAAGGCGAAGGGGAGTTGAATGACTGACTAACAGAGCTCTGCCGGCCCCCAGGCGCTCGTTGCGAATGTCAGTGGTTGGTTGCATTTCGCCCTGGTGTGTGCAACTGCACCGTTATAAAATACCCATCACCGGCACCGGCAGAGCAGCACCACTTTTTTCTGCATTAATCCTCCGGGCAGCAGCGGGGCATGTGCAACAGTTTGCCCCGTTCGTGATGTGGCAAGATGTGAATGAATGAACCGATGATGATGATGATGATGACGATGGTTGGATCGCGCTCGTCCGCGTTCTTTGCGCTCCTTTTTATGATGCTTTCTTTCGAGCCGAACCGCGAGCAACACTTGCGGGCGCAAGGCAACCGGAAATCGGCAAATCGGCTACAGCGAAGAACAGGTTCCGCACCGCCGCCGCCGCCATCGCTGCTCCTGCCGCTTGTTGTGCAACAGAACTCTTTCCCCCCTGCAAGATTGTCTCCTCTTATTTCTGGTTCACTCGCTCTTATTGGCGCTCTTCTTGGCGTGGCAGCTTACGGTAAATCCTGGCCGGCCGGCGGCCTACACAGCAACGTCGGCAAGTAGGACGCACTGAACACAGATGCTGTGGTAGATCAACACCCGGACACCGACCCTTAGCGGCACAGTGCAGCGGTGTGTATTATGCACTTCCTGTCGGGCTCTTATGTAATTAGGTGCAAGAAGATGCATAATGTGTATCGAGAGCAGAGGAACGCCTGTCCTTAAATTGTATCGATTACTGGGAAGCTCTTCACTGGTTCTTCATCAACATAATCCCATAATGTGATTAAACATTTAGAGAAGTGATACCGTAATCGTCCGACGAAGCGTAATCATTAGCAACGTAAACTCGTGCCGGTTTAAGAAGTGTCGCGTCCGCCACATTTCGAAAAACCACCGAACGAGCGAGCGGGGTTCATCAGACGGCGAGTTTACTTCGGAAGAAACTTCTACACACAACTCCCGCCGGCCGGCCGGCATGATGGGCCATTAAAGACAAGAAATATAAACTCCCCCGTTCCTTGAGAGAGTTCAATCTTGAGAGTTTTCACCTGCCCACCACCTACCCGGCACCAACTTCACGCGAGATTCAATTAATTCTCCGGCGAGAGTTTACTCACGTCGGAAGGTGTTAAAAATAACAATTACTTTTTTCGGTACGCTCGTGCGGCGGCATCGTCGGCTCGTCTTTGGGCGCGTATCGTTCTGGGCTTCAAAGGCGCGGGGAAGTGGCTTCCGGACCCGGCGGGGGGCTAGGGTGCCGCGAGTGGGTGACTATGAGCAGAAACATCTTCACGCACCAACGAAAGAACGAACGAACGAACGACTCGAACGTCTCTAAGTCCCGCACGGGCGAATTGTTGGATTTGGTGTTTTAAAAATAATTCTCTCCCCAAGCACGGGGTACTACCGCCACCGAGAGTGGCGGGGTCTGACCGGCCGCAAACGGACGTTTGATGTAGAAACCCCACCGTCGACCGACCCCAGACACTTGGCGATGTGTGATGGCTAAATTGATTACCTTTTTATATCATTATTAGAGAAGGTGGGTGGAAGAGAATGCTGAAGGGCTTGAGTAGGAGTCGAGGACGAGGAATGGTAGAACTCGCACCGTTTGATTAAACAACTTCCCCAATAAATGTCTTGCGATGCGCGTGAAAAGGGTGCGTCGCGCCAGTCATTGTTAAGTTAATCCCAAAATATGCTCCTTTCCGACTTTATACACACGCCAACCCGCGTTACAATCGATGGAGCGTAAACCGATCGGTACCGGATTTTGATTGATCGAATCCGGGGTAAGAATCGGGAAATTGAATCGTCCCTGCAGTCCACTTGAAGCCCGAGGCCTCGCTCTACTCGGAGAGCATAAACAACGAGCGATCGCGCAATCGATCGATCGAGGATGTTTATTTATGCTACCCAGCATAAAACGCACGAATTATCACGCACGGGGCATGGGACATGGGCGAGTGGGTGTCGATGTCACGATTGATGGATGGGTGGTTGGGGATTGGTTCCTCAAATGTCATCGCGAGAGTCGCGCAATCGACCAACTTTCGGCAAGAATGTTGGTCCGACTTCTACATACGCGGCATCATTTTGACGATGCGATCGGAAAGTTGGGTTTTCTTCATTCGATGTAATGTTGCCGCAACTACTTAACATAAAGAATGGTATCTTTTACACCATAATTCTACAACACAGCAATTAATCGTGCAACTTTGAGACTAATGGGCAAAGCTTAAGACTTAAGGGTGTTCCAACACGACCCATACTATTTAAATGTTAAATAACTCCGCCATTTTTCAGTCGATTTTGACATATAAACAAGATTTATTTCTGGCATGGAATGCCGTTTATTGATAATTCACTCAGAATACATTATCGATCAAATGACCGCCTCCATTAGGCATTTTTCATTGTCGGAAAGTCGGAAAAATTCGGCATTAATAAGCACGCAAAGTTTTCACAGTTGACTAAGACATGACTATAACTGCACAGATTGACGTTTCAGAATTAGACCGATTTGTCAAAATTGACTGAAAAATGGCGGAGTTATTTAACATTCCAACAGTATGGGTCGTGATGGAACACCCTGCATATTTGGCACGAACTGTAGTTTGGGTTTTAAATCACTCTCGTTATGTTGCCGATAGTGAAAGTAGGAAATCTACATTTTTATCGGCCATTGCAATCAGATATTCGATGAGCGGTATTCCCAAAAATGAGCTCCGAGAGAATTCAGAAAAAAACACTTTGGCTTTGGTTTTATAGCGACAATCACGGAACTCACTTGCCGCACTGCTCCGTGCCTCGTTTTAAGGGCCGTTTACACGTTGCGATATATCGTTGCAATCCCTTGTATGAAACCAATTGCAACGATATATCGCTACGTGTAGACAGCAAAAAAGTACCAATTTGCTTGTATACGACCAGATTGCCAGATCAAAAAAATTGAATGCGCCGAGCATCAATTTCGGTCCAATCTCCATACATGTGTGCGTGTGCTGACGGTGGATATACATGTGTGCGTGTATTGATGGCGGTTTGGCATGTTGTTTTGAATGTTTTAAAGCAAAAGATTAACGTGAGAATAATTGCCTCGCTTTAAAAGCCATTCCCTTGACCACCGTGACCGATTAGTACTCTTGGTACGTTCTATTTTTTGCTTTGTAACCGAAACGCACAATCCAAAGGCAGACAAACACAGTGTTTCTTCCATGGCTGTTTCCATGACACTGAGATCTGCGATTGCAAATCTCAACGATACATCGTGGCGTGTAGACGCTCCACCTTGGCTGCGATATATCGCTACGGTTAATCGATACAAGGCATTGCAACGATATATCGCTACGTGTAAACGGCGCTTTAGGCTTTAAGCGCACTTTGGTGCACCGTAACTTAGCGACGCTACATATGAACATCGCAGTAGCCTTTCGATTGGTATGCGAAATCACGTCCGAGCTGGCTTTACACTCCAGACCGAAGTCGCCCCGAATTCGTGTGGCACCAACATCGATTTTATGCTCCCTGGTTCCCCGGTTCTTTAAAGCGCCAGCGGAAGAATGACCCATTTCTGGGGACCGCAACCGGGAACCTCGTCGTCATCGTCATCGGGACATGGGAGTCGTGCGCGTCGCGTGTGCTGCATTTTACGATTCCGGCTGACATAATTTACTTCTCGCGCTCGCGCCTATCGCCGGAACGGCCGCCATCTGTCGTGGCACGTCCGCTTCGCTCTTCAACGATAACTTAGAACGCCAACGACAACGCGGCCCACAGAAGAAAAAAAACCGAATGTGGGACTGCATTTTGTCAGCCGCTGATACCGCGGGCGAATGCATCCGCGTTTCGGGGCGGACGAAGATGCATTAGGACCACCATTGATCGTGGTTTTTATGTGTTTACTGCTTTTAAAACACTTTCGAGTGAGTGGGAAAAATGCTCCAGAAACGCTCCTTCATTGTAAATTGAAAACAATAATTAAAAACTATTGTTTCTGTTCTTCAGTTCTGTGATTTTTGTATCCTTCATCTGGTGTTTTTATCAAATAAGTTAAGACGTTTAACTTTACCTAATTGCCGCGGACAGCACACAGGTCACCAAACCGTTGCCCCCATGGGACCACTTCCGATTGTCAAAGAGCCAACTTCGCCCAACTGTCAAGGGTGGCCACACTTTGGAAACGGCGCAGAGCACACGCACACGGCGGCGGTGGCCCGGCTCTTGTTGCGTTCCACAGAATTTATGACAGATCGTGCCGGTGCCAGCTTGGGCGGAGATTAAAAATAAAATTTGCTTTTATCTCATTTCCTTTTCGCGCGCGCCTTGACTCTCTCTCCCTCTCTCCTTTTTCCTTTCTCGGTTCCCGGTACGCGATCTTCATTGCCGGTTTCCGGTCGATTTCCTGACGCGACCCGGCCGGGAGTCCCTTTCTAGCGTAGAAACGCCGGAACGCCGGCAGCATTTCCTTCCGAAAAGCGGAGAAAAAAACCGGCAACCGGGTCAAAGTTCAAACCCGAGGAACACGTACCAACCTTCTCCTCGGGCGGTCGTCGAAGGGCCAGGGCAAATGGGTTTAAATTGAAGTTTGCCGGAAGCCTCGCCCCCGCCCGGGTTCCAGAGTGTGTTTGTGCAGCAGTATTAGGATTAGGAGCAATAAATATGCCATCCGAGCGTGGGTCACGTGAAGAAGGTGAAATAAAACAAAACAAGGAAACATATATTCAAAATACGTGCTCCTCCCGAAAGGTCGTCGGTGTCGCGCGCATGGCCTGAATTCCTAAAAAGCTTGCGAAAGGTAAGAGCGAATGGAATGGCAACCGAGTCCTTACCTTCATATCGTTGACGATGTGCTGAAACAGGGTGCCAATGGTGGCGACCCCCACATCCGGTCCGCTTCGATCCATCCCGATGTCCATCCTGCGGTTTCCTACGGTAGCCTCTGATACGGCGCTTTCTGCCTGCTCTCTGGCAGCCACCGGGCGATGTGCGTGTGGTAAGATTTATGAAACGGCCAAAACACTACTATGCTTGCCACCACCACATTCGCACCGGGTACGTGAAACAATACAGAGACACACACGAGACACAATACTGGACACTTCGCCTTCCCCGGCCTTGCAGCACCAGCAATGTACGCCAGAAACAAAAACCAATGAATTAAGACGCTTTGGGCACACCCGCCCTACACTCTAATCTTGGGCCCAAATTAAGACACGAGCTTGGAGGGCTTCTCGTTGCGCGGCGTGGCCAACGACATTCAGCAGCACGACGATGGCGGCACCACATTATTTTCCACATTCGACATCACCACCATCATTCAACGAGGGACGAAATTTGTCGCGCGCGGGAAATCGATCGATTTTTCCCACACCACCTGGACCTGGCCCTGACTTTTCCGGGTTATTACACCTTTTTTTCTTCACACACACATTGCCCACAAGCCTCGCGCTTCGGAACTTCCGGCGCGCAGGATCAAATGCACGGAGTTTGGGTGTCGAAGGAAATGTTGTTGCATCGATAATGGTTCCCGGAAGGTCGATAAAGGAAGGCGGCACCGAGCGCACAAGGCGGCCTCCTTCAAGGGCTCCGCTTCCCTATTTTCACTTTTTGTGCCCAACTGCCGATAAGCGGGGCGCTTGCTGGGATCTTTCCACGGAACTTTTTCACTTTTCGCACTTCACACTTCTTGGACAGCGCCTGCTATAAAGTTCCGTGCTGATACTTCTATGTGCTTGATACTTCTATCGCAGAGCCTACTGTTGCTGTCACGACTGTTGGACGGCTAAAAGAAAGAATTCACAAGAGATGGGGAAATTAAAAAGAAGTTTAGAAATAATCGAAAAACAATTTATGTAAAAAGTCTTATTCACGTGTTGCACACACAAAATAGGTCACCAGTACGCAACGATCAATTCGAAGGAGAACCGATTTAATGGACGACCACAGATCGCGCGCACTTCAATGATTCACACTTTAATTGCCCAAGGCATACACGGAGCGCGTTTTCTCGATGACGAATAGCCGTGATCGATCGATCGATGGCGAAGGTTACAGCGGTGGCACCAGTCATCACCAGCATCGGATCCGTCTCAGAGAGAGGACGGTTGCACCGTAAACGCGGTCGCCGAAGAATGCTTCACTGTTTGCCGTTTGCCCACCTAATCGTTCGCTTAGTGGAATTTAGAGCACAATCACTGCACACACTCGCGGGGGGCTGCAAGGGTGTCTTAATGTGTGTGTGTGTGTGCCAGGCAGGAGGTTGCAACTTCGAAACAACCTTCGCCACCCTCTCGCACAACCCGGTCCGTTGGTTTTGGTCGGTTTTCGGTGAGAATGCAACGCGCGCCGCGATGATGATGGCGATAATGGCCACACGACGGTTGCAACAACAACTAGCAGCGTTGCTTCACTCGCCGTCCCCGTCCCCGGCGTCGTCGTATCGATGTCATTCCGGATTAGGTGGAATTTACCGGACTTTACCGACGGACACGGAACGTCAACCACTGGTCGCCAGAAGGAAAACGTCTAAAAAGAAAAACAAACGAACGTGATTAGTTAGGTGATCGCAGACAAGCGATCCGAGATTCGGTGTTGACACGACAGAGCGGGACACATTTCGATATGTTCTGCGTCACGATGTGGATCCTTTTTCGGAGAACCGCTTCTCGAATCGGTAGCCGCGTAGCCATCGAACAGACGTAACGCATTAAAACGCACACCCGTCGTCGTCGACGACGGGCCTTTCCAACAACACACAACGCAACTGGACGACATGTCCATTTTTGGTGTCTATTTTTGGGACCCAACCCAACCGCTTAGACCTCGGTTGTTCTTTAACTAGAGCGTTCTGAAATAAAGGAAACATCTGGGCCGGGGTGATCAGTTTATGGTGTTGTATGTTAACAGGGAGTTCGCAAAATAAATGTTGTCAGCAATCAAAAGCATTTACTTAACTAAAAGACCCTATCTTGGCCTCAAGAAACGAAGCAGCGAAACTAAAATTTCGATACCAAATTGTTGGGTTCTTTCGTTCTATTCGTAACATAAATTGAATAGTGATGGAAAAGGCATCCCAAAATCAGTTACGCTGCAGCGGTTCCGGGGCCACATTCGGGCATTCATCAGTCACCGAGAGTCGGTGGCCGCCAGCTGCTGCAAGTTTGTGCCCTAAAATAAATGCACCCGAGGCGCATAAAAATCGCCCTTCGGGAAACGTGGGACACGAACCGTTGAGCCACACACTTCACACCCGTAGAGCATTCCGCAGTGTGCCTAATGATGCTTTCGGTTCGGTTCGAGAATCCGGCGCACAGCTTTCGTTCGCCAAACTCTTGAACGCCGAAGGAAGTTTACATTCCATCAGTAACAACAACACAGCCGCGTGGCGTGGCAGCTGATGCCTCGATCCCTCGATCGATCCCTCGATCGGTCACTATTCTTGTGGCCCCGAGGGAGACTCGAAATGCGGCGTCCTTCCGGCGTGACTTATTGGCCTGGGCTGTGACTTCCTGACAGAGTTTCTCCTCATCATCATCATCAAGAGCCGTCGTCGGTCACGCGTGAGCCACGTGGTGAGGAAAACTGTAGGAAAACCAGGGAAGCAATCAGCTCGGCGGCCGTCGAGAGGAATTTGACGAATCAAACAAATCACGAATCCAGTCCAGTTCAGGAGATTCGTTCCCAATTCGAAATAGCATACACAGAGAGCACCGAGTGCCGTTGATTAGAGTGAGGGGAACACGAAGGAGCACACGCCGAAAGTCACGAAACCGCAGCTCACGAGCGTACCAAGAAAAGTGTGTGCACCGATTTTTCTGTCCGCGCACCGCACTTGCAACCGGGTCTGGCTGGCTGGCTGATTGGTAGGCGGTCGTGCGGTGGACTCCTTTCGCTTCGTCTATCGAGGACCACGTTGCTGTCGATCGAACGCCCCGGCGAAACCGCGAACCCTATATTCTCCCAGAGCCCAGAGCACCACCACAGGGGGAAGGCTCTGTTCCCCTTTTTCCCAACGGAAAACAGGCCACCAGGCGTTCCCTTCTTGAGCTGAAGGCGAAAAAAAACTCGATGCAACGAAGCGAAATGCACCATCCTCGAGAAGTGTGGTGCACACCAAGTTTTGCGCCTTTCGGTTGGCGTTGTGAAGGGAAAACTTTGGCGGCGAAACAACGCGCAGACCAACATCGCGGGAACATAGAGCATGGCATGGTAGATAGATAACGGGTTAATTTGTGTGGTTGGCAAATGTCAATTGCATCGTCTCGCCGGGGTCTTAGACCCGAGAGTGGGTATCTGTAACACACCTTCCAGTGTGTGGGTTGGAGTGCCCGACATCCCACCACCCATCGCCGGGACAGGGTTGGTGTTGGGTCAAGTTTCGGAGCTGCATTTGGGGTGGATGTGGTGTGGAAAATGTATGCATTTATGCAACACACCACCAGTACCAGTACCAGTTTCGTGGCGCGGTGTCACCTAAAAAGCCAATTCCGAAAGCAACATAAACGGTTAAGGGAAATAAAAAAACAGGGACAGATAACATCGGCATGTTACATTTAAACTTTAAACAACGCGTGTATTGGATTTCAGTGTGACTTTTTGAACGCCGGCCGTCCGGCCGGGGTTTGTGGCTATAAAAACGAAGGTCTCAAAAGACCGACGCGCCGAGGACCAAACATCTGATCCTGATACACGATTTTCGAACTTTAACCGTCGCTCGCGACAAAAGGGACTGAGCACTTAAAAGGGCGAGCGAATTACGGCCTGGCGTTGAAACATTATCTTCGCAAGACGGCCTTCGGACGGGGCGCCTCCCGAGAGCCCGATTGCATCACACAATCTCGGTCGGGCGCGGCTGATCGATCAAGGAATTGGGGAGTTTCAAAAAGTTGAGACGAAAAATGAGACGTTTTCTGTCGAGAGAAGCCAAGAAACCACAACAACCTCACAAGAAAAGCTGCTTCCCCGGGCGGACGAAGCAGCATAAAGAACGTTTGCCGTGCCAGGCCATGGTTCGGTCGCTAGGCTCCGATTTCACAATCAAAATCAGCTCATTTTTCAACGCAACCCGGCGACCGAAAGCGGGCCAAAGGTTAAGCACGGCGACGGAGCAGAACAGACAGCGGCAGCAAGTAGATAGATCGCTTTCGACGGCCGACGGCCAGGAAGGTCTTTCGGCGAGGCGAAATTCGAAGAAACCATTCACGCGAATGTGGAATTTTTAATTTAACACAAGTGTGTTCAGCGCTCCGTTTAATGAAAATGATGGCAAAGTTGTTTGAAAAATTCTATCCATTTATGTTTTATTTAGACTCGTCCGTAGATCGTTCGTCTGTGATGAAACGATAAATCGGTTTGTGAGCGAAAGACGTCGAAACTTGACCGAGCATATCAAATTCCAGTGCAAAAATGCTCAGTTGATACATGGCTCTGGCCGTTCTAATAATAAATAAATATGTTTAATAAAGTTTTTCAAACAGCTTCCCCGAACAATCCGCTTAAAAAGAAGGTATTTTAACGCTTACAGTCAAGGTCACATCAGACCGTAAAAATACCAAACTCGAATCCCCGTTCCATAAAAGGAATGGACCACGTCATCCACCTAAACGGGTCTCGAAGAACAGCACCGGTCGCCGCGGACGATCGTTCCTGAGTTTCTTCCGCATTTGTTCGGCACGACTTTCGGTTTAAGTTGGTGCCGCTGTTGCGCGATCCTGCCGCTAATGTCGGTGATACTGCGCGATCACACTCCTCCAGGTCGAGCACCGAGCGGGTCTCGGATAACCGAGCCCCTTCCGTGGCTCTCGTTTGCATATTTGCATAGAATGTGCGCCGCCTTTCGACTGGCCCCGATTTTTTTTTCCTGCCCCGTGCGGCCGCTTTATCCGGACGGCCGCGATCTCAACGGCAAACTGAGACCTCGCCGCTCCGCCCGCCCTG